>NC_138774.1:130667073-130967073 GCF_965119305.1 Pelophylax lessonae
AGTGCTCAGAAGTGCCACCTATCTGTGTCCACCAATGCTGCATATCAGTGCCCATCAGTGCTGCATATCAGTGCTGCCTATCAGTGCCGCATATTAGTGCCACCCCATCAGTGCCTGTCAGTGCGGCCTCGTCAGTGTTCATCAGTGCAGGAAAAAAACGTATCTATTTACAAAATTGTATAACAAACAAAAAAACTTTTTTTTTGTTTTTCAAACTTTTCGGTCTTTTTTTATTTGTTTAGCAAAAAATAAAAAACCTTGCGGTGATCAAATACCACCAAAAGAAAGCTCTATTTGTGGGGGGGAAAAATACATAAATTTGGTTTAGGTACAGTGTTGCAAGACTGCGCAATTGTCATTCAAAATGCAACAGCGCTAAAAGCTATAAATTGGCCTGGGCGGGAAGGTGGAAAAGTGCCCGCTATTGAAGTGGTTAAACAAAACTGCATTTGATAATTCTGATTATAATTATGCTATTTATGCAAACCACTATACATTATGTTTAAATACAACTTAAAAGGAAATAAGATGGTTCAGATAACAGCACAGATAATAGCACAATAACAGCTTCTGCAAGTGCCAGCAGTTTAAAGAGGTAAAGGTTAGTGTCACAGACCTATGCAGCCAGCATCATTTGTCCCTGGTCAGAACAATAGTGATCAGCACACTTTTTGTGTCTATCTGTCAGATATGGTTATTCCAGTACATACCTTTTTTTTTTTCGAACATGTCAGAGAAGGAGACTTCTGAATGTGTCCTGGGGTTTTAAAAACCCTTGGACTGAAGATATTTAGGGCAGAGAAAAATCAAAAATGTGATCACAGTGCAGAAATGGTAGGTATAGAATCAAAGAAACAGACAAGAGTATACCATATTACCAAGAAATTGTAATAGCTATCATCAGGATGCAGGGATCAGAGTGGACATGTCCAACAGAACAACTCCTAGTATGAAATCAATCTACAACTGCAGTCAGCCAGGAAGTGACAATGACTGCCAATATACAGGAGATAGATAGGAAGATATAGAGGGCCAGAACACAGTGGCCAGGAAAGAAAAGACAGAACTAGTACACCGACATGGTCATAACTAACAACAAGTTACAAGAACAAGCAAACAGGATAAACAAGACAATGCAGTTCATGTAAAGGATCTAAACTGAATATTTAAGACATAAGGGCTGATATATGTTGAGTTTGTTAGTAACATGCACAAATCTGGAATATTGCTGCACTCCTTGGTATCTTTTATTGAAACTAATTAAAATCACATCACAGGTATGACAGGAACATAAAAGGTAACGCATTCCGCGCTAAAGTCAGCATTTACTCAAACCTCATATACACACACATTGCATTAAAAATATATATGCATGATCCAAGTGAGCATGGTTTGGCAACTAAATAATTGAACAATTAACCATTAAATCAATTAGAAATGCACTCCCATTACACTAATGAGAGCCTATGATCATTGCCTGCCCATACTAACATGGCATATGACACATAAATCACAAACAGAACAAGCCACACAAATCTTCTCCAACCCCTCACCCACCAATACAGATGCAGCAGCAACTGCTGAATCACCACGCGGAGAGCACATGGAAGGAGACAGTCAGCAAAACAATGTCACAATATGAGGGATACACATGATGTTGTTTCCTCCTCTGAAAGGCTGTATAGCTACCGAGCCATTCACAGTATGCCAGACAACCAATGATGACCTGACCTGTAACAACTTAACACAATGGTTTGGAAAACAACAAAATATGTTAGATGAGATAAAGTGTCCAAAAATCCAAAAACAAACAAATAATCTATAAAACAAAATATGAATAATAATAAAAAAAATCCAACAAAAACTGACCCCTGGGAACCCTATCCTGAAATGATACAGTTGGACAAAACATAAATGGTACAGTTGGATGAAGAAGGAATGATCCCTGTATAAACAAAATACAGATGTAATACAAAACCTTACTGACTCAATTAAATGTGGTGTGATATAAACGAGCATCAGTGCCGTAATGGTTGTTAAAGTGATTGTAAAGTCTTGTTTTTCTATTAAAATAACAAACATGTTATACTTACCTCCTCTGTGCAGTTGGTTTTGCACAGGGCAGCCCAGATCCTCCTCTTCTCGGGTCCCTCTTTGGCTCTTCTGGCTCCTCCCTCTTGTTGAGTGCCATCACAGAAAGCAGCTTGCTATAGGGGCACCCAAGCTGAGCTGCAGCTCCGTGTATCCATTCAGACACTGAGCTGTTGCTAGGCCCCGCCCTCTATCTCTCCTAATTGGCTAACTGAGTTTCATTGACAGTAGCAGGAGCCAATCCGGAGAGAGAGGTATTTGTGGACATCACTGGATAGAGAGGGGGCTCAGGTAAGTATGATGGGGGCCGAGGGGGGCTGCTGCACACAGAAGGATTTTTATCTTAATGCATAAAACACCACTGGGTTTAAATATTGTATATATCACACCACTATACAAGGGTACAGACCAACACGCCCTCCAGATGGTACTAACGGCCCCCTTGTTTATTCATAAACATGTGTAAAGTCCCACTCATACAGTATATGTCAAACAAATTTGAGTAATCCAAGACTAGTCCAGATTTGTACAAATTGGTTTACTGATCTCCTGCTCAAATTGATACATAGTGATAGTCTCACAGACATGTCAGTGAAATTAAATCTCTACCAACTAACAAACAGATAGTAGTATTAACATATCTTCTAGGCTCTGGTAGTAGAGATATTACACAACCCCCACCCCTCCCCTCCATTCCACAATATAAAGGTCAGTGTCGGAGTGATATCTCAGCATTCCCAGGCATTGTTATAAAAAGGGCAGAAGAACTGGTGTGCTATTGTTAATGCAAGTAGAGATTTTGAGTAAGTTGTTATTTGCATAGCTGAATTGACAGTACTTTGGGGATAGTACAGTTTATGCTAACCAGTATTTCCTATCTCTGTCATGTTATTAACTCTACTAAGCTCATAGCTATCTGGGCTTGATTTTCAGAGGGTTCATCAAATCCTGATTGGAATTTTCAAACTAAAACTTAGCAGGGAATCAGTTTAACACCTTCCTGCCCAGCCTATAGTACAATGACAGCCGGGCAGGAGCACTGTTTTTCTGGGAGGACATCATATGACATCCTCCCAGAACCTGCCTCTTGCATGGCCTGACACAGTCAATGATTGATCAATGTAACAGCCCGCTGCCAGTGTCATGTGATTACTGCAACAAATTGCAGCAGACAACATGACAATTGTAAACAATGGATGGCTTCCTTTCCTGACATCCATTGTATACAACTGTGTTGCTAGCTGTGATTGTTCACAGTGATCACATTGTACAGACAGGGCCAATCACAGCCCATTTGTACCATGTGATTAGTTTTGACAGATCACAGCTAATCACAACAAAACACATTGAATGAACCAGTTTCGGTTCATTCAATGTAAAAATGCTTGCTTATACCAATAAAAGTCATTGATATAAGCAATCATAATGTGTAAAAAAATAAATAATAAATCCTGATCACTTCCCCAAAGTAGTACAGTGTTACTATGGTAACACTGTATTGCTCTGCTCAAAGTGTGTTAGAATAAAACTAAAAAAAAAGAAAAACAATTTATATTATTATTATTTTTTTACATACTGTCACCAGTCCATGTTTCTGCTCACCACCACACCAGTTATATGGTAATGCTGTACTGCACCAGTGACAGTATGTAAAAAAAAACATTTGATTTTTTTTTTTATTATTTATTTATTTTCTTCAAATTATTGTGACAAAAAAAATTACAACTTACAATGCCTCCTATGAAATACCTTGGATAGTCCACTTTCCATAAAGGGGTCATTTGGGGGTATTTGTACTGTCCTGGCATTTTCGGGCCTCAAGAAATTAGGTAGGCCGTCAGTACATTAGGATTGATCGATTTTCAGACGTACTGTATATATCATAGTTTGTGGTCTCTATAACTTTCCTACAGACTAAATAATATACACTGATTTGGGTTAGTTTCACCAAAGAAATGTAGCAGAATACATTTTGACCTACATTTTTGAAGAAAGATTCTTTATTTGCAAAACTGTATAACCAAAAACTAAGAAAAATGCATTCCCCCCCCCCCCCCCAAATTTTCTGTCTTTTTCATTTGTTTAGCAAAAGATAAAAAAACCATAGGTGGTTAACCAGTTCTGGACCGGAAGGATTTGCCTCCTTAAATGACCATTGACCAGGCCATTTTTTGCAATTCGGCACTGCGTTACTTTAACGAAAAATTGCGCGGCCATGCAACACTCTACCGAGATATTCTTTTTTCCCACAAATAGAGCTTTCTTCATGAGCTTTCTTTTGATTACCTCTGTGATTTTTATTTTGCGCTATAAACAAAAAAAGAGCAACAATTCTGAAAAAAAAAAAACAATATTTTTCACATTCTGCTATATAACATTCCCCCAAAAAAATGTAAAAATCTAAATTTTTCATCCTTTTGGTCTAATTTGTAGTCTGCTACAAATTTTTGGTAAAAATAAAATCACAATAAGTGTATTTTGATTGGTTTGCAAAAAAGTTATCACGTCTACAAACTAGGGGAAAATTTATGTCATTTTATTTATTTATTTATTTTTTACTACTAATGGCGGCGATCTGCGATTTTTAGCTGGACTGCAACATTGCGGAGGACTGATCGGATCCCTAACTGACATTTTTGACACTTTTGAGGGGACCAGTGACATTATTACAGTAATCAGTACTAAAAATATGCACTGTTACTGTAATAATGACACTGGCAGGGAAGGGGTTAACCTAGGGGTGATCAAGGGGTAAATGGGGAATGTTTTATAACTGTATGGGGGGAGGGACTTGTGAAATGATCATAGAGACCTGTGATCCTATATAGAAGTATCACAGACACTCTGTGATCATTACAGAGAGACGAACGGTCTGCTGTGTTTACAACAGCTGACCGTCCTTCTCTCTCAGCAGGGAGCGATTGCGGGTGCCCGGCGGCAATCGCGGCTGCCGGTCCCATGGATCTGCATCCTCGCTGCCTAGTGGGGGTCAGAGCACGCGACCGATGTAGGGCTATGTTGTTTCCTACAGCTGAGCCAGCCGGTAAAACTGCGGCAGGCAGTCAGCAAGTGGTTAAATACCACTAAAAGAAAGCTCTATTTGTGTAAAAACAAATGATATGAAAAAAAAATTCTGGGTACAGTGTTACATGACGGCGCACATGTCATTCAAACTGTGACAGCATTAAAATCTGAAAGTTGGCCTGGGCAGGAAGGGGGTAAAAAAAAGTGAAGGAATTAAAATTTGTGGAAAGGGGTAGAAATCCTACTGTTAAATTCTGTCTATTTTGGAGGCTAATAGGTCAACTTTGAGTGTAATATGGAAAAAAAACACCAGTCCTTTAAGGTACATGCTTGGAAGATGCCTTTAAACTGTATGTGGTCTTACTAAACAATATGATTTTTATGGACAGTGCTGGTGACACCATATTCTGGCATCACATATTTTGAATGTGTAATTGCATGAACTGGCTTGTTTGGCAAACAGTTTAAAAAGAATTGTTTGTGTGTCTTTTTTTTTTCTTTGGGGGGGGGGGGGGGGGCTACAACATTGCATTGACTTAAAAGTTTAATAAACTGTCAAAACACGGGGCACCAAAACACTTGAAAAGCTACAATTCCAAATTCACTGAATCCAATGCCATTTCTGTATCCCAAATCATACCTAAAATATTAAAAATATGGACTTCAGGCATGTATTTGGTAGAAACTATCTAGCGTTAGGTAGTATGTGAGGACTTGGATAAGCAGCAAATAGAAAGGGACAAGTAAGAATATTGTATTATTCCCACATTCCTAAACCTGTTATCGTTCTAACAAAAAAAGGTGCTAAAACCAATGCTCATTCTACCAAGACCATTTCTGGGTTCCAATGGATTGAAACAAACTTTTATTTCAGGTCCTTTGTTCCGAAGATTGAGTCTTTCAGATCCTTTTTTTTACAGGACACCTCCTCCAAAAGAGTCGGAGTTGTGTTTCATCAGTCTTTTAAAGATAGAAAACCATGCACTTTTCCAGGAAGTTTTGCAGACTAGTATTATAGATAGTTATCTTTAGGGCACAATGTAGGATTGATCCTGCAGCAAAGACTGGAATTTTGGCATCTAAAGTCCAGAAACATTGTATGGCATCTGTAACCTTTCCAAAGCACCCGAGCAGGCCACAATTCTGGAGATGCAATGAATAATTTACCTTGCACCAAACATTAGAAATGAAGAAACATAGTGTGGCATCTTAACAGTGTCAGAGCCCTGGAATAAGCTAAAAACTTTGAGACTTTGTTGGATTTACCCTGTTTACCCAATATTTTACAGCTAGGGTCCAGCTGCAGAAACATTGTATTACCATTTTACAGTGCTGGAGCACTGGAATAGACTACAAGGTTTAAAGAAGTTGTAAAGTCTCAAGGTTTTTCACCTTAATGCACTCCATGCATTAAGGTGAAAAACCTTTGGTACTGCAGCTGTCCCCCAGACCCCCCCCTCCCTTATTCTTACCTGAACCTGATCGTTCCAGCGACGAGCACAAGCCCAGCGACTCCAGCTACTGTCTTGGGCCCTGATTGGATAGATTGATAGCAGCAGGTGCCATTGGCTCCCACCGCTGTCAATCATATCCAAATCAATCAAATCCAAATCAATCAAATCCAGTGACATGGAAGCGGGGGCGGGGCTGAGTCCCACTGTCTGTGTCAATGGACACAGCAGCAGGACTCGTGAGTGCGCCCACATGGGTGCCTCTATAGAAAGCAGCTCTCCGTGGGGGCACCTGATGAAAAGGAGGAGCCAGGAGCGCCACTGGTGCACCCCAGAAAAGAAGGATCAGGACTGAGGAGGTATATATAACATGTTTGTTATTTTGAAAAAAATAAAATAAAAACAGACCTTTACAATCACTTTAAGACCCAACATTGGTTTTACTGTACAACAAACATTAGACATTTTAGGGTTGAGGTCCAGCTGCACACACAGCTGCACAAACATTGTGCAGCACCTTTGCAGTGCCAGAGCACAGTAATAAGCTGCAAACTTTGAAACATAAATATGGATTTACCTTGCAACAAACATTTCCTACGTATTGCGTCACGACACCACGTGACTTCCTCAGGGAATTCCCTGAGGAGGTCACGTAGTGTCATGACGCAACGCGTAGGAAATACCCGGAAGTGACGTGACGGAGCGGGACGGAGATCCCGGAATGCAATTCAGGATACGGAAAAGCGTGATTTTAAATGTAAGTTTGCTATAATTTTGGAAATAAAAGCTTTGATTTACTGCACTATGATGGCCCCATTATTTACATGAGCCCCAAGGAGTATGGAAATTAGCTAAGGAGACGAGAGCGGAAGTACCCTGGGGAAGCCACTATAAGGGAGACACAGAAACCCAGGAGAAGGGACCAGTCATTAACTGGGAGAGACGGAGACCACCCCAAAAGGACACGAGCGATGTTGGGATAAAAGAAATCACAGACACTGAAGGTCAAGTGATACAGGCGTATTGCTGACCTCACTAAGGTGAGCATTTAGGACACATAGAAGGGAAATCACTGAAGAAACTTGAGACACGGAAAGTAAAGGTGGAGGAAGATATTAATTACTACGGATAACCTTCAAGACACTCCATATCAATTGATTATATAGCCACATGGATTAATTTAATATAAGATTATAGTTTGATGCACAGGAACACTTTTAATTATATTTTTTAAGCACATCACTATCCCTCTTCACCTGAAATTTATATTTATATATGGGCACACCAGCAATTTAAACATATATGTTGCTAATTTGATATTATGAATTATAAATAGAAGAAATAGATTGATTCATTTATTGGATGTTAATAGAAAAATATTTTTTTATATAATATTATATGTGACAGGAAGAAAAGTGAATATATTATTAAGAGGTTTCTGTTTATACACACCCTGGAGCACGATACAACCCCCCTTTATATTTGACACTGAAACTGTTTACCTAGTACAAGTATATGCAGCATTAGGGTGAGTAAATATCTCTCTCCTAGATAGCGCAGGAACCAAACTTTAAATAAATTATTCAAAGTAATTGGCATAAAAAAAAAAAAAAGGAATGATTCATAAAGAATTCAGTTATAATTCTTATATCCACGTAAATCAATTTTACAGCAATAACAATGTATCTAAAAATAAATAATGATTTCAATGCCAAAATTTAAATATACAAGAGATGAAATATAGAATTATTTCTACCACTGGTCTATAGGCACATCCCTTTCATTTGATCTGAATTATTATAACACAGCTTTTGGAAATCGGGGCCTACGTAAACACCACATTGGTGCTTGAAGTTCCAGAGGTTTACATGAAAATCCTGTGAATTTTGAAGAATTTTCAACATCCAGCGCCAGGTGTAATTATGATGGGAAGGAATTGCCATTGACTGTACCTCTGAAGGGCTGAGACTGAGGTTGAGAGATTAATATACATTATTCTAACCTGAGGAGTAGAGCATGTGCAACATATTTATGTGTCCACAGAGAGAGAGTTACCAATATACTATGATATTCCCAAAATGAGAGATTGAGCCTTGAGTTTAGGTATCTTTTTCACTGAGTTCTCGGTAAAATCTTTCTGAGCATTTTTGCTGAGTGGACAGTGTTGACAGGCACACAGGAGGTGGCCTGTACAGATCCACAGGCTGAAAGGTTCAGGAAACAATAAATCACTTGTAGGAAGTCTGGTTAAAGGATTCAGGACATGGAAAAACCCACTGGTTAGGAGTCGACTTCACTGCCACACTCTACCACAACCTGCTCATTCCCTATTAACTCCACAGGCAGAACTTCTGCTTCAAGCTTTAGCCCTGCATGGCATTTTTTAATAAAGGGGATTGCCATAATTGCCTTTAATAGCAGCTAAGGCAACAAGTGAAATAAATGTGTTTTGCTTTTGAGTACACTACTTCAGTATTAAGTAATGTGCTACAAACAAAAGGCGGCATTGCCCAAAAACAAATGTAAGCTGCACGTGTATGCATGCATATAATAAACAAGAACATCAAAGCATATTTTATAATGAGATGCAAGTAGAACCTTTAAAAAAACTGTACATATATATATGTTGTGACACCAGGCAGGTAAAATGGCCTGGTTGCATCCAGGATGGCAG
This sequence comes from Pelophylax lessonae, assembly GCF_965119305.1. Lineage (NCBI taxonomy): Eukaryota > Metazoa > Chordata > Amphibia > Anura > Ranidae > Pelophylax > Pelophylax lessonae. The sequence continues at coordinate 130,676,314 of NC_138774.1, forward strand.
GTATGTGTGTCCTAGATTCATGCTCTATGGGGACTTGTTCCACTAGGGGTAAGTGCTGAGGGTCCTTCAGTGGTAGAGGTAATGAGCCCAGCTGAAGTAAGTTGGCTCATTAGGTCTTCTAGAAAAACTTGAAGCGTGCTTAGAGTTGCTCCATCCTGGAACCAGTTTTGTGACTGTGTAGACCGGGGAGCTTGATACCTGCCTGTGTGGTGAGGCATAGCCTGTGTGGCAATCCTCTTAGACTGAGAGACAGGTGCTGTGGGCAGCACAAGGCTGCACCTAGTTGATAGCCAAGAAACCTATGTGTGTAGTAAGTTGCCAAGTTGGTAAGGGTTTATTTTCATTGTTTTTGTTTGTTTTTGTTGCCATTTTTTCCTTGTATATAGTATAAATAAACTGCACCTTTTGTTTTTTCACCTTAAATGCTGTTTGATGTGCCTAATTTTGTGTAGTGAACTCATCCTGGGGGTCACACACACCCACTGTTGAGCTAACCCCTTCACAATGTGTATTACTATTACAAAATGCCTTTTTAGCTTTCATATACCCTAACATGACCATTCCATGCTTGCTTTGCACTGTGAGATTTGAGGGATCAGCTAGCAGGAAACATGTGATGCTACCTGCAGATGTCACAACAGCAAGTTAACATAGTATGCCCATGGCTGCATAGCGCTGCTTGGTACTGGTGTGATCACATGTTGCTATCTGGAAAAAAGTCACAATTCTATTTCAATGAAAACTTGTACATAATATACATTGAATCACTTCTTTTAAATAGAAAACTACAACTGTAATGAAAAATAAAAATATTGATGATGTTTAGGCTTGTGGAAGCAGAGAAGAGGAAGCATCATCTTTGCTGGGGCTGCCCTACAAGCCACTGGAGATAGATATATAGAGCGGCTAGCAAGGAAAAAAAAAAAAATCTGGCATTCACCTTTGCTGTAGCTGCCCAACAAAGTGCTGGAGATGCAAAAAACCATAAAGGCGTGTTCACTGAACTGACTAATCAGTCAGTATCACGTACCTGGTGGAGACCAAGCTGTAGAGGGGGCTTCTCTTGCACCTCCTGTCCAACACCCCTGATAGAGATGACAGGCGGTGTAGGACACAGAGTGGCACGAGGGCCGGTATAGCAGGTGATGTCTTGGCAGAAGACTGATGGCTGTGGATCACCGGATGAACACCTGAAACTGGAACTCGGTGATGCTGGATGAGAAGGCAGGAGCGTAATCGGAACACAAGCCAAGGGGTTGTCAACAGCCGGACAGCACGGGTACAGGAACGTGAGGCAGAAGCGGAGTCAGGATACAAGCCGAAGTCGGTACACAGTCTGGCAGCAAGGTACAAAGGCATAAGGCAAGGCAGGGTCAAAGACAGGCTGAGGTCACAAGGCAGGCAGGAATCCAAGGAGAGTCAAAAGGCAAGCCGGGTCGGTGTAACGGGAAATCCACAAGCAGGTCAGGGCACAGGTAAACAGGAACACAAGCTGAAAGACCACTCAGCAATGTGCTCCTGTCACCGCCTGGTATAAATAGGCCGTTTGGCGCCAATTGCGTGCGTACGCACGTTCGCGCGTCCGCGCATTGGCGCGTTCGCGCATTGGCGTGTTCGCGCATTGGCGCATGCGCATTCGCACATTGCTTCCCGTGTGCCTGGGCACGCGCACTGAGCGTCTCTTACATTGCCCCCCCCCAATGGGCGGCCTCCGGATGCCCATCTGCAACATCTTCTCAGGATGAAGCTGAAAAAAGGTTTGAATTAGATCCGTAGCATGGAGGTTGGCTTCTGGTTCCCAAGAATTTTCTTCCGGGCCATAGCCCTTCCATTTAATCAGGTACTGGACAGTACCTCCTCTTTTCCTACAGTCTAATATTGCTTCAACCTCGTATTCCTCGTTGCCATCAATAGTTTCAGGCGGAGGTGGATCCGACTCTCGGTCAGGAAATGGATTGGGTCTGGTAGGCTTCAGTAGGGACACATGGAAAACAGGATGAATTCTGTATGTTTCCGGGAGTGAAAGTTCATAGGCAGCAGGATTGATTTGTCTCTTAATAGAGAATGGACCGATATATCTAGGCCCCAGTTTCTTAGACGGACATGACAGTTTTAGATTGATAGAGGATAACCAAACCTTGTCTCCCGGTCTGAGGTTTAGATCTCCCCTCCTCTTCCTATCAAAAAATTTTTTGTTGTCTTGCTGTGCTCTGACAATGGCATCTTGCAATAATTTGTTGTTGGTTTGCAAAAATGTAGCTTTTTCCTGGACTGCGGGAACCAAGGAATCAGGTATTACGTCAGGCATAAAGGCTGGGAAGTACCCATAGTTTGCAAAAAACGGGGCTTGACCCGTGGCTGAATGCACTGCGTTATTATATGCAAACTCTGCTAGGGGTAAAAGTGATGCCCAGTCGTCTTGTGAGAAAGATGAAAAACACCGGAGGTACTGCTCCAGGGTCTGGTTTGTACGCTCCGTTTGCCCGTTTGTTTGCGGGTGATAAGCTGAGGAAAAGTATGTGTCAATTTTTAATGTTTTGCAAAGGCCTCTCCAGAACCTCGAAGTAAATTGCACCCCTCGGTCTGAAGTGATATTACTAGGAACCCCGTGGAGCCGAACCACTTCCTTGATGAAGGTTTGGGCAGTTTCCATTGCTGAGGGAGTTCCCAACATAGGGATAAAGTGGGCCATCTTTGTTAGTCTGTCGACCACCACAAAGATGGTCGTGAATCCTTCAGAAGGAGGGAGCTCAACGATAAAGTCCATGTTTATCATTTCCCAAGGCCTCTTGGGAATGGGCAAAGGTCTTAGCAAACCCCAGGCTTTGGCCTTGTCATTCTTGTTCCGGATGCAGATTGTACAGGTGCTAACATAATTACGGCAGTCGGACCTCAGACCAGGCCACCAAAAGGACCGTTGTACCAGGTCAACCGTTTTAGATATCCCAAAGTGCCCTGCCAAGGGGTGATCATGGCACAGGCCGAGGATCTTGGCACGTAGACCTGGAGGTACAAACACTTTTTGGTTATAGAAAAACAGACCCTCTTCTTCCTGAAGGCACATACCTGATGGTAAAACATCCCTTGTGGACGCCTGCTTCAGCTGCGTTAACAGATCCGCTTGCAAAAGTAGAAAACTTTGGGATGGCAGGATTGTGTCTACTGGGTGACACTCTTCGTCCTCTGGGTACATGCGGGAAAGTGCATCAGGTTTGCCATTCTTGGAGCCTGGCCTGTAGGTGATATGGAAGGTAAAACGAGAAAAGAACAGTGCCCACCTGGCTTGACGTGGTTTCAGTCTCTTAGCTGTTCGGAGGTACTCCAGATTTTTGTGGTCGGTAAAGATCAGGATAGGGTGAGATGCTCCTTCTAATAGGTAGCGCCATTCCTCAAAGGCCGCCTTGATGGCCAGTAATTCCCGGTCTCCAACATCGTAGTTCCTTTCTGCTGGGCTGAGTTTCCTGGAAAAGAAGGCAACAGGATGAAGAAGAGATTTCGTACCTGAACGCTGTGACAGGATGGCACCTATGGCATTTTCTGAAGCATCCACCTCGAGAACATAGGGCAGAGCGGGATTTGGGTGTCGTAAGATAGGTGCAGTAGTGAATAGAATCTTCAACTGGTCAAACGCAGCTTGTGCTGCCGGTGTCCATTGGAAACGGGTGCCTTGCCTTGTTAGCTGGGTGACTGGAAGCATAATGGCGGAGAAGTTCTTGATAAACTTGCGGTAAAAATTAGCGAAGCCAATGAACCTTTGTGTGCTCTTCCTGTCTGTGGGAGTGGGCCATTCGAGGATCGATTTGACCTTTTGGGGGTCCATGGAGATCCCAGAAGTGGAAATGACGAGTCCCAAGAATTGGATTGATTCCTTTTCGAACTCGCATTTCTCAGCCTTTGCGTATAATCCATGGTCTCTTAGGCGGCCGAGAACCTTCTTGACATGTTCACGGTGCATTTCAATGGAACCTGAAAAGATAAGAATATCGTCAAGGTAGACAATCATAAACAAATCAAGGAAGTCTCTGAAAATATTGTTCACGAAATGCTGAAAAGTAGCTGGAGCATTGCACAATCCAAAGGGCATGACAAGGTACTCGAAGTGGCCGAATCTTGTGCGAAAGGCGGTCTTCCACTCGTCGCCCTCACGGATCCGTACTAGGTTGTATGCTCCACGTAGGTCAAGTTTTGTGAATACCGTGGCTGCCCTGAAACGTTGGAAAAGTTCAGGAACTAAGGGCAGGGGGTATCTGTTTTTGACAGTAACCTTGTTCAACTCCCGATAATCAACACAGGGGCGTAGAGAATGATCCTTCTTTTCAACGAAGAAAATACCAGCCCCTGCGGGGGACGTAGAGGGCCGGATGAAGCCTTTTTTCAGGTTTTCGTCGATGTAAAGGCGTAATGCCTCAAGTTCTAGTTCAGAGAGGGGGAAGATACGCCCAAACGGTATCTCAGCACCTGGTAAAAGTTCAATTGGGCAGTCATACGACCGGTGAGGTGGTAGGATGTCTGCTTTCTGTTTATCAAAGACTTCCAAGAACTCATGGTAAGCTGCAGGCACAAGTTGGGATGCAGAGGGATCAGGTTGCAGGCCCAAAAGTGATGCAGGTTTCCCTGGACTGGGCTGGAAGCAGTTTTGTTGACAATAGGTGGATGGAAATGCCACTTCTCCTGACTTCCAGTTTATCTGAGGATTGTGTGCTTGTAGCCATGGGATACCGAGAATGATAGGGAACAGAGGAGATGGGATAATATCCAAGCACAAGTATTCTCGGTGGCCTTTATTAGAGATAGCCAGTAATGGGCAGGTTTCTTGGGTTATAGGCCCGGACTTGAGATGGGATCCGTCAGCTAGATGGATAGATAACTGACGGGTTTTCGCTTGCAGAGGGATCTGATGACGCTGAGCAAAGTCACTGTCCATGAAGCAGCTGCAAGCGCCGGAGTCAATAATGACTGGGACTTGGATGGTCTTTCCGAGAATCTGTAGTGAGAGAGGTAGAGTAATGTGAGTGGACAGATCCTTCCCAGAACTGTTTGCAAGGTAAGAAGGAAAAGCAAACTGAGACTTACTAGGCCGCACCGGGCAGGTCTGAAGGTAATGTCCGGCTTCCCCACAATAGAGGCATAAGTTGTTTCGGCGTCTTCGCAATCTCTCCTCAGTGGTTAGTGGAGAACGTAAAAGTCCGAGTTGCATGGGCTCCACACTGGAGGTTGTGGGGAAAGCGACAGGTGGACGAAAAGCCGGAGGTGATGGCACTTGAGGCAACATCCAGGTAGGTCTGGAACTTCCAGCTCTTTCCACTCTCCGCTCCCTGAGCCTGCGGTCAAGCTGGATAGTAAGACTAATAAGGTCATCAAGAGAATCAGGCGTACCCACTCTGGCAAGTTCATCCTTAAGGCCCTCTGATAGGCCGAGACGGAATTGATGCCGTAAGGCTGCATCATTCCAGCCTGTATCGGAAGCCCATCTGCGGAATTCAGCGACATAGTCCTCAGCAGGGCGGCGGCCTTGTTGTAATGTATGTAGGGTTGCTTCGGCTGTAACAGATCGCTGGGGGTCGTCATAAAGCTGCGCCATCGCTTCGAAAAATGATGAGATGGTGTTCAAGGCTATATCATTTTGTTCCAGGAGACGGTGGGCCCAGGATTGCGGCTCTCCGAGAAGTAGAGAGATTACGAACCCCACCTTGGTGGATTCAAGTGAGAAAGTCCGTGGCTGCAGGGCAAAGTATAGCTCACAAGAATTCCTGAAAGCCCGGAATTTGTGTCGGTCACCCGAAAATCGTTCTGGAGCAGGTACCCGAGGTTCCGGTGGTGGCAAAACCACTGAAGGTGTGGATAGAGCCCGTTCGGGCATGGAGGTCCCAGGTGCCGGGGTTGCCGGGGTAGAAGCCATGGATTGGATGCGACCCTCTAATTGGAAGTAACCCTCTTGCAAGGATTTGACTGCTTGGGTAAGCGAAGCAAGTTGCTGGCATACTGCCTCTAGAGGTGAAGCCCCTCTCTCGGTCTCCGACATCTGGCTGAGTGGTACTATCACGTACCTGGTGGAGACCAAGCTGTAGAGGGGGCTTCTCTTGCACCTCCTGTCCAACACCCCTGATAGAGATGACAGGCGGTGTAGGACACAGAGTGGCACGAGGGCCGGTATAGCAGGTGATGTCTTGGCAGAAGACTGATGGCTGTGGATCACCGGATGAACACCTGAAACTGGAACTCGGTGATGCTGGATGAGAAGGCAGGAGCGTAATCGGAACACAAGCCAAGGGGTTGTCAACAGCCGGACAGCACGGGTACAGGAACGTGAGGCAGAAGCGGAGTCAGGATACAAGCCGAAGTCGGTACACAGTCTGGCAGCAAGGTACAAAGGCATAAGGCAAGGCAGGGTCAAAGACAGGCTGAGGTCACAAGGCAGGCAGGAATCCAAGGAGAGTCAAAAGGCAAGCCGGGTCGGTGTAACGGGAAATCCACAAGCAGGTCAGGGCACAGGTAAACAGGAACACAAGCTGAAAGACCACTCAGCAATGTGCTCCTGTCACCGCCTGGTATAAATAGGCCGTTTGGCGCCAATTGCGTGCGTACGCACGTTCGCGCGTCCGCGCATTGGCGCGTTCGCGCATTGGCGTGTTCGCGCATTGGCGCATGCGCATTCGCACATTGCTTCCCGTGTGCCTGGGCACGCGCACTGAGCGTCTCTTACAGTCAGTGAGCTACCCAAGTGTGGGACTTTAAAGGTGAATGGTGTTGGCACAGACAGATTAACAACCATTAGTATTAAAATCTTTTATTTCATTGCTCATTAAAAATCATACAAAACAGGTGCAACATGAAAATACAGTACAACATCATAGACATCATTTCTTGCGAATTCAGGAGGTATACAGAGTCAGAAAGGTCCTACATGTTTCGCCAACTCAATGGCTTCGTCAGGGACCACATGGCTTTTCACCTCTTATTATAATTCTATACATTGACAGAAACAAAAAAGAAAATATTAGTTTGTGAACCTAATGCACATGTCAAAAAGCCCTAACATGTCCACATCAGCATATAGGCATATTGAAGTGCTCAACACTTACCAACATGTAGATGTTGGAAATAAATTTTCAACTGAGTTGCATTGTTGGTCATGTATACCCAGGAGGTACTAGACCATCCTCGGGATCTCTGGGGGGCACCAGGCAATGAATGCCTAAACAGGCTAGCCGATACTGGACCGGGCCAAGACAGAGACAGATGGCGAATGTATCCAATTCTGATTTTAGTCAGTAAATATATATCTCGGCCTCTGCAAGGAGGGAGAAAGGAGACTTGTAATGGCTATATTAGAAAATACCTCTTTAGGAAAAAATCATGGTTTTGGCCAAGGCCTTTATCTAATGCTCTAGCATAGCAAATAGCAACCTTTATTACTAATGTCTCTTAAAGTCTTTTCAATGAATGCCCATGGTTTTAATAGCCCATTCAAATGACGGGCCCTATGGAAAGAGGCACAAAAAGGAGATATTCTTTGTGTACCAGAGACACACATTATGCCCAGCAAACCTACTAAATGTTCCCATTAGCTATTCCCCCATGTCTTTGCTTCTAATGCTGATGTTAAAAAGAGAGGAACTTTGATCGCTATAAAGAATTCTGTGTCATTTAAGTTTTTTAACTACATTTTGGATTCCCAGGACCAGTTCATAATTCTAGTCGGTGATCTGACTAATGTCACATATACAGTGTACTATTGTGAACATGTTTGGCCCTACAGAAACAAGTTCCTTTTTTGAAGCAGGTGCTGAAGAAAGTAAACACTATATGAAAAGGCCTATTATTACTGTGTGGAAATTTTAATGCAGTTCCAAATAGCATGATGGACCAACTCTAATGACTCTTGGCTATATAATGTGTGACTGTGTTTAAATCTATCCAAAAAAGACTACACTTATTACTCCGCAAAGCGCAATTCCTACATTTGTTCCTTTTTGATCTATAACTGCTCACATGAATAGACAAGGATCCACCCACTAACCTGGTCAGATCATGCACCCATTTCTATTGGTATTAAGAAAAAAGCCTTCTATTGAACCAGCATATTTGTGGCAGAATAATGTCTCTTTTTTCCAAATGCCCGTTTCAGGATGACTTAAAGCAAAATATTATGGACTTCTTTTGCAGGAACTGTACTCCCAATGTTAATATCTCCACTGTATGGTGAGCCCACAAGGCCTGTTGTAGGGGTTTACAACTGCAGATGGCAGCTAGTGAGAAGAGACGTAAGATGTAAGCTTTTCCAAGGACAAATCTACACTGTCCTGAACTTTATAGCAGGAAATGCAAGAGTCATTGAAATCCCTCCTATTGTCTGATTATGAAATATCTCCACGTAGGTTTAAAGCCCAAAATTACTCATAGGGTAGCAGGCTAATTCTTAGCTAACTGTTTAAAACAGAGACAAGCCAAAACAAATCTACCTTTTATGAGTGACCTTGACACACAGTCACTGGTTTATCATCCTAAGTATATTGCAAATGCTTTTTAAAAAAATACAGCAATTTATATAACCTTAACCACTTTACGTCCAGCCGCCGCAGATGTACTGAGGCAGGCTGGCTCTCCCAGGCAAAGTCCCATACATGTACGGCGCTTGCCTGGGAGGAGCTAGGGGGCTAGCGCACATCGCCAGCGGCACGCTCCTGCCCCCTCTCGTCAGCAGGGAAGCTGGCGCAAGTGTCAGGTGGCTCCGATGGCCGCCTGACACCGGCGATCTCTCCCCACTGACAGAGAAGGACGGACGGCTGATGTAAACACAAAAACATCGGTTCGGATTCCAGAACCCCATTAAAAATCAATGGGACCCGAACTTCTGGAATCAAAAAACACAATCTTGCCCCTAAAAAGTGCCTAGGGTTCTGGGTCATGCCACAGGGACTATTAATCACACAAAAAAAGTTCTTAAAAATTGTCGTTTTTGATAGAGAGCCAATTATTGAAAAAATTATTGGAAAAAAAATGAGATTTCTTTGAATTTAGTGTCTGGGGGGTCTAAAACATGTACCTGTGAAGTTTCAGCTCTGTAGCATGTCCAGAACCTGAAAAAAAAAAGATAATTTTTCTTAGAATTTTTAGTAGCGCAGGGATGGGGTTCCGCTCCTTTCACACCTGGGCATTTTTGTTGCAGGCATTTATTGGGCCTTTTTTGGGGGTCTTTGGAGGCAGGCATGACATCTGAACTTCTGTATAGGGGTATATATACACACACACACACATATATATATATATATATATATATACACACATACACACATATAGGGGTGAAAGGAGCGGAACCCCACCCCTGTGCTACTGAAATAATTTCAGTAGCGCAGGGATGGGGTTCCGCTCCTTTCACACCTATATGTGTGTATGTGATGTGTGTATATATATATATATATATATATATATATATATATATATATATATATATATGTGTGTGTGTATATACCCCTATACAGAAGTTCAGATGTCATGCCTGCCTCCAAAGATGCCCAAAAAATGCCCAATAAACGCCTGCAACAAAAACGCCCAGGTGTGAAAGGAGCGGAACCCCATCCCTGCGCTACTAAAAATTCTAAGAAAAATTATCTTTTTTTTCTGGTTCTGGTCCTTTACACTCCTTCATGTAAAAATCAACTTTTTTTTTTGCTAGAAAATGACTTAGAACCCCCAAAAATTATACTTTTTTTTTTTTTAGCAGAGACCGTATAGAATACAAAAAATTGCATTTTTTTTATGTCCCACAGTTTTTCCGCAGCAGTTTTTCAAACGCAATTTTTTTGGAAAAAACATTCATGAATAAAAAGAAAAAAAAAACAGTAAAGTTAGCCCAATTTCTTTTGTATAATGTGAAAGATGATGTTACACCGAATAAAAAGATGCCGAACGTGTCACACTTTAAAATTGCATTTACCCTTGGAATGGCGGCAAACTACGGTGCTTAAAATTCTCCATAGGCGGCACTTTAAACGCCTTTACAGGTTACCAGTTTACAGTGGGACAGGAGGTCTGGTGCTATAAATATTGTTCGCACTCTGAAGTTTATGACAATACCTCACATGTGTGGTGCGATCACAGTTTACATATGCGTGTGGGAGTAACGTATGCGTTTGCATTTGCACATAAGCACGGTGGGATGGGGCTGCTTTAAATTCTTTTTTATTTATTTATTTTATACCAAAATTTTCCTTTTTACACTTTTTTAATTTTTTTTGTACAAACTGGGGATGAACAACATGCCTTTTGCTAGCATGGGCCATGACAGGTCCTCTTTATGGAGAGATTTGGGGTCTGTTAGAACCCACGTCTCGCTTCTGACCCCCCATGCTGCCGATCAGAGCAAAATCGATCTGATTGGCTGCTCTCTGGCCACTGGTGGCCAGGTAAACAAAGTGGCAGAACCAGAAGTGATGAATATTCATGGCTTCCTGTTTGCAGGGCAACACAGAGAGGGGAATGATGTTAGTTTCTCTCTCTCTCTCTGTCCCAGGTAGCCATCATGGCTGGCCGCATCACTCCCAGCCTCCCCGATGGGATCGGAGAGCCCGGAAGAGGCGGAGGCGTGATCAAATGACTAATTAGCCCCTCGGATCACTTCTGCCTGAAAGGGGATAGCCAGCTGCAAACAATGATACCGGGATGATGCCTGTAGGTGCAGGCGTCATTCCAGTATAACCACTGAAACCCAAAGACGTACAGGTACATCCTTGGGTGAGAAGTGGTTAATGTTTACATTCATTATGGAACCCCGGCCAAAGCCATTAGGGCTTCTTCTGCAGTGACCAGCATTACAATAGCACATGGTCAGTATAAAAAAGGGTTGTTTGCTGATGATGTGGTGTTGACATCAATGACATTAACATATTGGTAACTGCTAGATTAATGATAACTGCATTTTGGAAACAGAACAATGCTCCTAATTTCACTGTAATAGTAGGTAATAAATAGAGTTAATGCAGCTTATCACTATAAAAAAAATGTCTGCTTTTACCTCAGGTAATATAGCAGCTCATGAAACTGCATGGAGCTGCTGCCTCAAAGTGTCCCCTTAAATCTAGCTTCAGAACACATAATTTAATCATCTACCCCGGTGGTTAAACCCAAAAGGTACAATACTGTTTTGTGGTGTTAGTTTGCATGTTTTTATTTTGGTTTTCTTTTTTTCTTATATAATTTGTTACTTTAAATGCTGTTATGTAGTTACTGCACAATTACAAGAGTGTACAGCTATAAACAGAAGGTGTTATACCCCTTTAAGCATGTACATAAGATTGATGTATTCTTTTTTAATAAAACTTTTGCATAGAGATAGCACAGAACTAAGATTTTATACCTTTATTTTGTGCTTGGATAAGCCATACCTTTTTTTGACCTGTACAAACGGTTATGTACTATGTAATAAAAAAGGAAAAGTTGTGTCACAAATGTTGGACCGCTGCTCACCCAAACTTGATAAGTCAATTAAAGTACAAAGATAAAAAATGGTTAGCTCTTGTCTACATACATCTGTTAAACTATGAACTAACAAATCATCCAAAGTGCTAGTGCTAAACAAATTAATACATCACATATCAACCAAAAAACATATGTGAGAAAAAACAAAGAAAAAATTCAAAAAAAGTGCTGCCGTGCATATAAACAGTCTATTTACAAAGAAAGTGGCAACATGCAATAATATGCAATTATTATAATGTGCAATACTGCAAAAATATAATATAAATTGATTGTAGAAAAATACATAACAAATTGGCTATTCGATTTAAACAGTCATTGAGATTGGCTATTTGATTTAAACACACATTGTTTATATCATGTGATCACTGTGATTGGTCATTCTTTGACCAGTCAGAGCTCATTTTTAATAGTTTGTTTGGGCAAAGCTGGACCAAATAAACTGTTTCTCTCACTAAGAAAGGTGGCTGCTGTCAGCACTGTATAAACTGTATGTAGCCTTAGCTACATACAGTATACAGCAATGTATCCCTATTTTATACAATAAAGATTTCTTAAGGTTTGACATATTTAAGAAAATGATCAAACAGCAAAAAAACGTTCATTGCACTTCTCAAACAGACTGTCTGATATTCTGGATAGCTACACAATTTTGTATAAATCATGCAGCATTGTGTTAAGACTGAAGATAATACACTGTGGACAGTAACTTCAATATAATTATAAGGAAATTACAAATAAAAATGTCTGGAGTATACCCACAGGTACATTAAGGGTGGTGGAATAAACATAAATACAAGGGACAGAAAGTGCCATGTGCCTAAAGCTAAATAAACCATTCCTTGAGCCCACAGTGGCAGGTGTAGAGGTAAGCAAAATGTGTTGCAATCTATGTCATAAGCTGTCTTTTCCTGTAGCTAAATGTGAAAAGTTTTTTCAAAAACCCTTGACACTCTCCATGTCTGAGGCTCAATTACCTGCAAGTTCATTAGAGTATACTTTCATTTTGCCCATATAGAGTATCTCTATATTTACCAGTGTGTTTTTGGCAGCGTGAACCCATCATTCATCTTCTATAATATTCTCCACCATCTCCCTCCGATCCAAGATGATGGGACAAGCAGTTTGTTTCCAAAATCTTGGAATCAAACTCTTAGCTGTGTTAAGTAAATGGGGGGGTTACACTATTTTTATATGATTTAAAAGAGGAGGACATGTCATGGAAAAGATAATGGAGGATGTATTCTTAATTAGTTTAAAGGTTGGTTTTCTGTATCAAATGGGAAATACAATCCCAGAAACTCTTAATTTTAGGGCAGGACCCTTTTTTGATTACATCCTTTTCAGCACCTTGAATCAGTTCCAAAAAATGTGTGCCAGGCAGGCAGTTTTGTACAACCGAGCTGAAAACATGACTTTTGGACTTTGACCTTTTAGAGGAGGCATGTGTGAGTCTAATGATTTTTTGGAGTTGAGGTGTGGTGATCTCAGTGTTAGGTTCTTTCTCCCATTGTCTGATGAAGTAAAGAAGCAGTGTGGTGGAGGACCCAAGTAACAGTATATACAATTGGACAAGGAGGTGTCCCATATCTTGAGGTGTCAAATGGTGAGAGAGTTGAGTTTGCACGCATATTAGGTATTACTTTATTAATGAAGTAGGAGAATTGTCAGTATCTCTGCAGATCCATAGGGAAAATCCCCAAGGAGTCCCTCAAGTTTTCCAGGGGTAGTAGTTTACCATTAGGTTCCAACTTAGCACACGTGATATTCCTGTCTGTCCCCCTCCTTCTAAAAAAGTGCACGTTTTCCCCCGTGTGAACCAGAGGAACCCCTCTAATGGAGCCAAAGGGGGAAGGCCTTTCGGGCCAGATCCCCATCCGAGTTTAGTCTGTCCTAGACAAATAAGGTCTTTAATGTGAGTGGGGATGTCCAGATGGAAAGACCCCTGTGTGTGGCTGGGACCCATGGTGCACTAGTTAGATTAGAATGCCAATCAACTATATGCACCTATGCCATGCCTTTATAATACACTTTATGTAAAATTGTATACACTAATCTGGGACTGCTCCCATGTCATGCAAATATCAGGAAAGTTCTTCTCAGGTGTCTAAAGATAGTCGAAGGGAAGGTGATCGGAATAGAATGTAACAGATATAAAACCCGTGGGAGGATGATGATCTTTAATACATATTTCCTTCCAAGCCACATAAGAGACAAGCCTTGCCATGTCCAGAGGTTAAAATTCACTCTGTCGAGAAGAGTACCATAACTGAGGTAATATCATTGTTTAAAATCTGATGAGATGTGATTCCCTATGTATGGTAAGGATTCAGTGCACCATACAAACAAGTAGGATTGATGCAGAAGAGGATAACCCTTGGGATATTGATAGGTAAAATTTCAGACCTGGGATACTTGATTTTGAAATCGGACAGGTGCCATTATCTATTCAGATAGGTCATTAGGACTGGGAGGGTGGTGAGCTGCTGAGAAATATAAACTAGGATGTCCTCCACATAAATGAATTTGTGCTCTCTCATGTCTATTTGGATCCCTCAAATGTCCCTGTTGCTTCCAACCATATGTAGAAAGCATTCCAAGATGAGTGCGAAAAACAAGAGGGACAGTGGGCACCCTTGTTATGTACCATTGCCAATAGGAAATGATCCGGACAATGTATTATTAACTTTCACCCAAGCTTCAGGTTGTAAGATTCTGGTACCTTTGGTACCCTTATTGCCCATTTTCCTTTTCATATTGCGTCCCACCTTTTTAGTTAGGTGGAACGCATATACCTTTAAGCCGTATGACATCATCACTGAGCGCCGCTCTGAGCGGCTATTTCAATCGCCGGCTTTCTCTCTCAGGTTGTTCGTTCAAACCGCATGCTTACAAGCCTTGTCTTATGCTGCCGGAGCCTCCAGCTATTCTCTTTACCTGGAACAGACCGGAACCTCGATACTGATCCCGTATCTCGCTACCGGATCACTCCCTCACTACCGGACCCCTCTACTTACTAACCTTACTAGTGATAAGTACCCCACAGGGGATTCCTCCATAACAAACTTACACTATCTACTTCTGCACATTAAGGACTGTACTATCTATGCATTACTAATTCTATCATCTGCACTGTTACATAGATTGCTAGCTCTTGAGTCTACTACCATCTATCCTTGCACTGGGTTAGTCTCTCCTGTATATCATCTGCTGTCCTTACCACCTATTACCATACATGATTACTAACCTATCTGCATCCTACCTATTACCATCTACTACTCTCCTGAACATTTCTATCAAGTGCTTATCATTGCTATCACTGCTCACCCCTGTCCCTTCAGCACATCACCTCTATACTGTCATATACATCCTATCACTCCAGGAACATCTTATTGAGTGTGTGTATATCTGTATGCTGAAGCAGGCGGGTCCACAGTGATGAGTCTGGAGAGTTGGATCTGGTAATTCAACACATCTCTACATGACTACTGAGTGGAGATTCTGCAGCTGCAAATCCAGCTTACTATAAAAACGCAGGAGCGTTACACAGGTCTGCAATAAAGGGCAAAGATCCAGTCCAGCATCTTGTGCCCCAGACCCAGCGTCCATAGCATTCCTTCCATGCACATCAAGCTCACCTTGTCAAGAACCTTCTCAGCATCAGATAACAGAATCAGCTTTTTCAAGACCATGCTTTGCCCGATGTAGGACATGAAGGGCTTTGATGGTATAATCAAATGCCTCTCCGCCTACCAAGAAGCCTATTTGATCAGTGTGAACCACAAAGGCAACAAGATCTTGTAGTCTAGCCAGAAGTCTAGAAAGTATTTTAGTGTCTGTATTTAATAGGGAGATAAGTCTATAATTGGAACAGAATGAAGGCTCCTTCCCTAGTCTTGGAAGTACTGTTATATGTGCCAATAGCACCTCTTTAGGTAAGGGGTTTGAAGCAGTACTGGCAATAAAATATTGGCACATTTGTTCAACAAGCATTTCAAAATCTCTGATAATATTGGTTAGTAAAACCCAGTCCTGGGCTCTTGCCCAATGGAAGATCGTATTAATCATACCTAGCTCTAGTTTGGTGATGGGTCATTCTAGGTCATCTAATCTTTGGTCCGAAAGGCATGGAAAGGCTGTCTCTTTCAAGTACACCTTTATGCTTTAGCTAGTAAATGTCTGCACTTATTTCCATATTCATAAAACTGAAGGGCATAGTAATGAACTTTATCCCTCGCTTTCCTGTCCAAACACTGTGCCAAAGTGGTCTGCAAAGTCACCAAAATAGCAGTTGGCTTTTATGCACTTGTTCTAAAACATGAATCTGAAGAAATCTAATAACTCCTTTGACTTCTCCTTTTTAGCTCTGAAACCGTGGGCAATTAATTGCCCTCAGATTACTGCCCTGTGTCTTTCCCATACTGCCTGCACTGTCACCTGCTTAGGAGTGTTGATTTCAAAATCCAATGAAAAGGATGCAGATATCGCTTCCAGAACAGACTGATTATCTAACAGGTTTTTTTGTTCAACCTTAGTGAACCTCTTCCTATGACTGGCATTAAGGAAGGAGAGGATCATTGTCACTTAAGAGTGGTCTGATATGGTTATAGTTATGCCACAAAAAATATTATTCAACAAAAATAAGATATAAGCACGTACAGTCCTACACATCGTATGTTTTAGGAAAAATAGCCCAGAAGGAAAAGGCAGTTTTACCTGAGGAGGTATTTAATGCAGGATTAGGCGGCAAGTGAAAATCTCCTCTCAGTAGCAATAATCCCTCCATGAACTCTGTACTGTATGAGAGTTTGGGACATCTATATTGGCTAAGGTATATACCTGCCTATGTCGTGTGCCTTTCAGAAAAAGTAACCTGGGTCAAGCAATTGAGACTGAAGCAAGAACTGGCAATTCTCATGAATAGCAATTGTGACATCCCAAGCCTTAGGATTAGGGGACGGGCATTGGATCCATTGGACAAAAATCATTAAAAGGCAACCCTGGAGTGGATGTGGATGTCAATTGTGTTTCTTGAATTAAAACTCTATCAGGAGCCAGGTGATGCAGTTCCTGCCCAGCCATCCCCTTTGCACACCTGACATTATATGACACTATTTTCAGTTTAGAGGTTGTCATAATTTACCGGTAGAACTCAACCATACCAAAAAATGAAACATAGCCCACTGAAAACCATAAAAAAAAGGACACGTCACCTGGCACATGAAGGAAGTGACTGACCATTAAAAGAGTGCGGAGCCTGCAATTCTCGTGTATACTTAGCTATTTAGAAATATTGAAAGCATATGCAGACTCAGTAAGTATAAAAATATTACTAGTGGCCTGTAACAAGCATGACCACGATCAGCAGGCAAACTAAGGCAATAACAGTAACCTGTAACAAACTGTTGTCAGCTGAATTAAAGCAATCAAAGGTAAGTACGGGTAAAGTTATGACTGAATAAGCAGTAATCTGCATTTCAGACCCAACTAAGATAGCAAGCCTGGTACCCATAAATACTTAACAAAATATCAGGATAAACAGGGTATCACAACTTTTAAGTGTTTGACTGGGATGCCCCTTTGGTATCATGGTATACAGTTCCTTTCCTCCAACGGGTCTGGAGGAGACCTGTCTCCACCTTTCTGGGCACTTATTGATTGTCACATTCCCTTGAACCCCCCAATCAGGAAAATCAACATTAGGCAACTCTAAAGTCTCCGAATCTTTAGGCAAATCATCCTTATTTTGCAAGGAGGCTGTTTTACCACCTTTGTGTATCACAAAGTGGAAGGGAAACCCCTAACAGTAATCAAACTTTTCATCTTAACAGAGTACTTACAACAGTGGGTGTAAGTGGGTGTAAGGCTCGACACATCTTAAGGATTCTCCTGGACAAGTGGGAAAAGGATGGCTGAGCTCCATGAGTCCACATGTGGTTTACCTTGCACTTCAAACATAACAGCTTACACACATACATTCTGCAGCTTACATATAACAACTATGAAGCTGTTGACATCCTGTTGGGTAGGCGGGGGGGGGGGGCACTGTGCACATGATTGACTTAAAAATCAGAGTAGCAGAACTCCAAAGACTTGATTAAGGATGCCTGGGACCATTGGCATCATATTCGGTGGGTGTGTGGGTTAAGGAAGACCCCTAAAGTGTATATTCTGACATCTGTCCTTGTTTTCATAGTCATCCAGTTGGACTAACAGAGAATTCAGCATAGCATCCTGTCTTTTGAAATCTTCCTGTTTCTAGTTGGTAGAACCTTAATATGTGCCCTTGGGTCCCAGTTCTTTTCAAAGCAGTAGACTGGTGTGAATACACCTGAGTGACTGGTTGGAATTATATACTAGAGAATCCATGCTGCCCATAAGGTGTGGGATTTTAGCATGTGGGTGCTGTAAGTCAGGTGCCATCTTGGCTGTTTCTGACTTGAGAGAAAGAATCTAAGGTGCCCAGATGAGAACCGTTGCTACTGAGGGGGGGGAGGGGTGGTTGAGAATATGTCTGTTGGTTGATAATAAAGGCAATCCCACTGCTGAATGAAACCAGAGCTGGAGGATAGCAAGAGCTTAATGAGGAAGCATCCTCACTCCATTGCGGTCAGCCCATGCCCCCATACAGAACTGTATTCTAGCAGCATTATAGGGACTTCCTGTCCTGTGCCAAAAACAAAATGGAGTGGGGGTGAGTGCTGCTCAACCATTTACAGAAACCATTGTATTTTTATAAATAAATATATGGCTTCCACTGATTGGCTGAGGTAGAGATTGTGACACAATCTGCCCACTTCTTCACCTCAATAAGAAAAAGCCTTGTATTCATTAAAAAAAAAAAAAAAAAAAAAAATAGATTTTGTTCCAGACTGAGACACAAAGCCCATATAACACTGCTGGAAAACAGCACAGTATATAGCTGATGCTATATACAGTTTATATAGCACTGACAGTGGCCGCAATTCGTAAACTATTTAAAAACTGATAGTAAAACTGGAGTTAGTCTTTTACAAACCAGAAGTAATCTACATCCTTGTTCCGGTTAGCTATTTTTAGTGCATGTTCAGTGGTGGAATAATGAAGGATAGAACTGTTGCTAGTGGTCAGAGTATTACAAGAAATTGAAGAAAGCATAATGCATTACAGACTTGTACATCTGTACAGAACAGACGTAAAAATTCTGTTTAAAAAAATCAGTGCTTGCCATATCTTTATAGAGTAATGCATGCCGGGTATTATTGTTATGAGCTTGCAATTTGCAAATGCTCCTTTTGCAGGCTTCCAAGGACACTGCTATCGTAATTGCTACATCAAACACTCACTGAATTGCAATTATTATTACATGCCAATGTACTGATCCCTGGATTTTGTAGTTAGAAAAGAAGCTAATGCGGTAGTCATATTTTTTTTAGGTTAAAAAGAGGCCTGTTTCCATTAAATGCAGAAAAAATGAAAAACTCAGCAAAAATTATGATCCAAAGAAAGGTAAAAATAAGTTCTATTTTTTATATGGAAAGCACACCTTTAAAAAAAATTTGCCTATGCAGGAAATGGATATTTGTAGATTAAAACAAACTGTGCAGCTCTGAATAGAGATAAATAATAACCTTGCTATAGGTGTAGGCCATTTACATACAGTCAGGTCCATAAATATTGGGACATCGACACAATTCTAATCTTTTTGGCTCTATACACCACCACAAAGGATTTGAAATGAAACAAGATGTGCTTTAACTGCAGACTTTCAGCTTTAATTTGAGGGTATTTACATTCAAATCAAGGTAAAAAGTGTAGGCATTTCAACAGTTTGAATATGTGCCTCCCACTTTTTAAGGGACCAAAAGTAATGGGACAGATTAACAATCATAAATCAAACTTTCACTTTTTATTTCATGGTTGCAAATCCTTTGCAGTCAATTACAGCCTGAAGTCTGGAATGCATAAACATCACCAGATGCTGTGTTTCATCCCTGGTGATGCTCTGCCAGGCCTCTACTGCAACTGACTTCAGTTCCTGCTTGTTCTTGGGGTATTTTCCCTTCAGTTTTGTCTTCAGCAAGTGAAATGCATGCTCAATCGGATTCAGGTCAGGTGATTGACTTGGCCATTGCATAACATTCCACTTCTTTCCCTTAAAAAAAACTCTTTGTTTGCTTTTACAGTATGCTTCGGGTCATTGTCCATCTGCACTGTGGAGCACCGTCCAATGAGTTCTGAAGCATTTGGCTGAATATGAGCAGATAATATTGCCCGAAACACTTCAGAATTCATCCTGCTGCTTTTGTCAGCAGTCACATCATCAATAAATACAAGAGAACCAGTTCCATTGGCAGCCATACATGCCCACGCCATGACACTACCACCACCATGCTTCACTGATGAGGTGGTATGCTTTGGATCATGAGCAGTTCCTTTCCTTCTTTCCTTTCATTCCTTTCCAAATGGCAGCTTCCTATGATGATGTCTTATTAGAGGAAACGCGTTAGAATTGTCTTGAATGCCATCAATCTCTGTATTGTCCCTGCTCATTTCCATTGGATACTTGTATGTGTGTCTTTGACTTTTTATAAAAATAAAAGTTTTAGCAGTTTTACACTATGTTGGCTTTGTCTGGCTTGTTCCTCCATGTATCACTGTGAGAGACCTGCAAGTTCCTATATGAGACGCTCTGGCCACCTCTTCATAACATCAAGGGGTTTTTTTTTTTTTTAAATACTCTTTATTACAGAATTATTTAATCATTACAAATAATATGCATCTCTTAACATACTCAATCACATACTTTTGGTTCCCCAAGGGATCCCTACATTCACAACTATACAGATAGAAGAGAATCAGCGTACTATATAACATGACATATATCCATCTTAATATATTAACATACCCTTATACTTTGGTAATTAGACAATCGTTTCCTTCCATATTTCACTCTTATCGAGAGTAACATTGGCATTTATCCATACATCCCAAATCTTATGATATTTTTGTATTACCCCTCCATGGTCATACATTATCTTTTCATAGGGAATAATTTGATTAAAAGTTTTAATCCATTGATTCACTGACAGTGATGTCACCTGTAACCATTTTACCGCTATTTGTTTTCTGGCCAAAAATAATGTTTCCTGTATTAGTATCTCATTATATTTTGACCATATTTCCTCCTCCAACAACCCAAACAGACAAAGTTCAGCAATACATGGAATTAGTCTTGTCAAGACCGTTGGCAAGATCTCCGTCACTTGTCTCCAAAACTCAACTGTGAATTCACAATTCCACATCAGAAGCAAGAAATCTCTGACACTCTGATGTGGCCATCCGTCCCATTCTTTGTAATCTACTTGGACTCAAATATATTTGATGTGTCATGTATAATTGTGTTAATCTATTATTTGCTGCAGGTGATACTGTTAAATGTATAGAACAAATCTCTTCCCATTTATCATCCGTCATATTCAAAATAATCTCTTGCCATTTATCTCTTTCTCTCAACGTATTTCTCTTTACCTTTGCCTGGATCAAACATGAGTAGAGTATGGAGATCAGACCCTTTGAGCCCTGTGACCTCACTACTCCAATAATAGGGTATTTTGATATGTTACATTTTTCTGCACTCATTTGTGTCTGTAAGGCATGCCGGAGTTGCAGATATTTATAGTTTTTTTTTTGGGGGGGGGGGGGTTATGTTGTACCGCTCACTTATATATTCAAAGGAGTATATTATCCCATCATTATATATTTGTGCCACCGTAAAAATGCCTTTCTGTTTCCAAAACTCGCTGTCCATATCAGTACTTATTTGATCCAAGCCCGGGTTATTCCATAATGGAACTTGTGGAATATCACTAAATCCCACAACATCGAGGGTTTCAGCCATCGTTTGGGAATTATATCAAACTACCAGCTTGTATGGCCCACATACTATAAGGTATCCTGGGTCCATACCCTCCGGTGAGCGCATCCACTGTCTTTCCTTGGTGTGGGGAGTTTACACGCTTTTTCTTCACCTTTGAATTGGATGCAATATTTTATTTCCGCATACACTTTGGACTCACTTATGAACTTTCTTTCATATTTCTTTTTTTTTTATTTTTTTTTTCATATGTCTTTATATGAATTCACATTAATATATGTCCATACACTTGTTCACTGATTTAGCGCTGCACTTTTATGTTTTATTTTGGTCTACACAACAGGTGTCAGTTGATGTGCTAGCAGCTTAACTCTCAGTCACATTTATGGTTAGCGCGGTTGATTTATATATTTTTCTTTATGAATTGTATACAGTGCTATTTGATTGGGGAAAGGAAACTGCTGCATTTTAGCATGCTGTTGACTGAAAATGTCTACACAGCTTTAGAAAAGGTATTTTTAAATGTTTAGTGCAATATTTAAACATTATATACAAATTGCATAATGAGAATGTATAGTGATTTTATATTACAATAAGTTTTATTCAATTTTCAGATTGAAAAAAATATATATAAACAGGGGAGCATGCATGCAGCTAACAATGTAAGACACTTTCTAACCATACTCTGCACCTCTGGAGCACTTACAGGATCCCTTAGAATCTACATTTATACTCAAAGTAAGATTATATTGAAAACAATTCTGGCAGTAAAATTCCCCTGTTGACATTGTGGTAAGCACATAAAGTGGTAATTAGGAGAGACTCTACTGTATTTAATTTGATTTGGGTCTCAAATGCCAGAGGATAACTTCCAGAACTCTTTAAGGAGATCCTCGACCACATACAACAAATGAAAACATTAAAATGAGCCAAAAAAGAACTTAAGTTAGTTCTAGTAGATCTGGCTGTTAAACAAATCAGGCAAATAAAGCATTAATTTTACTTGATACCTTTTTAGCAGTTTGACTACTTAGTTTTGCTCCTACTCAAAAAAACCACATGTCGCTAGCAGCACACCTGCTAATTACCCAGCTAAGATAGTTTCAGAATTCATCTCTCTGCTTTATTCTTCTGCTGAACCTTTTTACCTACACTAATAGATAATTTGCTCTCCCAAGTCAAGCTCCCCAAACAGAAGATCCCTTCAAGGATGTAATGGAACAACCTATTGACTTATCTGAAGCGCTAGCAGCTATTTAGTCTTTAAAACCAAATAGGCCCAGATGGGTTCACTGCTACATACTATAAGAAATATGCAGACCTAGAGGTCTTTAGATTTTTTAATAGGGTCATATTTTTGGCCTGGAATCCTTATTGGCAATGCTTTGGATGATTCCAAATCGAATACTGACAAGTCTAATTGGATAAACATTCGTCATGCTTCATTGCTTAATGTAGATGTTAAGCCATTAGCAAAAAGCTTAGCCACTAGGCTAAATATTGATATTGGTTGTCTAAGTCATAAAGACCTAGTGGAATTCATGCCTCCTTGCCAAACGGACATAACGTATACAGAATTGCTCTCCTGATCAAAGCTGCACAACAGCAAAACATTTCATTTATGCTGCAGTTACTTGAAATTAAAAAGCATTTCACTTCTCCTCCTGGCCTTATTTAACCTATATCCCACAGTCAGATAGTGTTGTGTGAGCAATTTGGAGTATAAGTTCAGCCCAAACATTACCTGTTTGGCGAACACCCTATTTTACGTAGTCTTTGGCTGGATGTTCACCCACCAAGCACCCCACAATGCACTGCGCTGCATAGTGCATTATAAGCCTTGAGGCACAGTGAATAGCTGGTTGTTAAGGAGCGGGTCAGGAAGCTGACCATGGCATCTTTAATAATGGATGAGTCATCAGCTGTCAACGGGCTTCCCTGCTTTTTTTTTTTTTTTTAAACGGACATGGGGGGCCCCCTTTAATCCATACCAGGCCCTTTGGATCTGGTATGGATTTTAATGGGAGCCCTATGCCAAAATTAAAAAAAGAGGGGTGGGCCCCCACAAAATCCATATCAGACCCTTACTTGGGCATGCAGCCTAGCAGGCCAGGAATAGGCCACAAGCAAACAGCCCCCCTCCTGAACCATGCCAGGTCACATGCTCTCAAAATGAGGGGTGCTTAGGAGCAGGGGGGCTATGCCACCCCACCACAAAGCACCTTGTTCCCATGTTAATGAAGTCAAGGGCCTCTTCCTCACAACCCTGGGCAGCGGTTGTGGGGGTCTGTGGGCAGAGGGCTTATCAGAATCTGGAACTCCCTTTAAAAAGGGGACCCCCAGATCCCACCCCCTTATATTTATGAGTATGGGGTACATTTTGTTGCATATCCCTGCTGTCACTCTCTTGTACTGAACTGACATTACATTTACATTCTTCAGTCTAGTTAATATATTGTAAAATAAAAATTCATAATAATTCTTTGCATTTTTTTTTTTTTTTTTTTACAACAGTTGAAGATATAGGCTCTTCTACATGTATTTTCTAAGCAAAGTGGCAGCTGGATCACTTCCTGTCTGCAATTCTTCTAAGAGAACACCATGATTTGAGCAGTTTTGAGAGGCTATATAAACTGGTTTGATGTCTGACACTAGATAACCCCTTGATAACATCCTATTGCATTAAACGTGTTGGGAAGGAGACAATAGTGCTGACGTCAGGCCACTGTCGGATACCAGGTCAGTAGTGGCAGTCATTGCCATAAGGTTTTATGATTAATTTTATTTTGTCTTTTAACATACACATCCAATAAATACTACACTATGGAGACTTCATCTGGTTCCCAGTGAGCTTTATTTACCACAGCTACATCTGGAAGGTGTGAGTTGCTGAACAGCTTTCCTTACAACAAATGGCGGATCTACACTGAGTGTCTGTTTGCTGCTGTAATGGCAGCCAGCTTTTCCGGTGAGTGTCCATTTCACAGGGGTGCATTGGATGATTCTGGAGCACTGTACTGGATCACTTCTTCACTTTTCAAGTCACCACCAATTGAACTTTGTGATTTAACCAATACGTTTATATTGCTGATCTTATCATGAGACATGTGCATTTAAATTTAGATTTTTCACTACATTAATTCTTATTGTTGATTTTGCTTTAAGATTGGACATATATATATATATATATATATATATATATATATATATATATATATATATATATATACAGTGCCTTGCGAAAGTATTCGGCCCCCTTGAACTTTTCAACCATTTGCCACATTTCAGGCTTCAAACATAAAGATATAAAACTGTAATTTTTTGTGAAGAATCATCAACAAGTGGGACACAATCATGAAGTGGAATGAAATTTATTGGATATTTAAAACTTTGTTAACAAATAAAAAAACTGAAGAATTGGGCGTGCAAAATTATTCAGCCCCTTTACTTTCAGTGCAGCAAACTCTCTCCAGAAGTTCAGTGAGGATCTCTGAATGATCCAATGTTGACCTAAATGACTAATGATGATAAATAGAATCCACCTGTGTGTAATCAAGTCTCCGTATAAATGCACCTGCACTGTGATAGTCTTAGAGGTCCGTTTAAAGCGCAGAGAGCATCATGAAGAACAAGGAACACACCAGGCAGGTCCGAGATACTGTTGTGGAGAAGTTTAAAGCCGGATTTGGATACAAAAATATTTCCCAAGCTTTAAACATTCCAAGGAGCACTGTGCAAGTGATAATATTGAAATGGAAGGAGTATCAAACCACTGCAAATCTACGAAAACCTGGCCGTCCATCTAAACTTTCAGCTCATACAAGGAGAAGACTGATCAGAGATGCAGCCAAGAGGCCCATGATCACTCTGGATGAACTGCAGAGATCTACAGCTGAGGTGGGAGACTCTGTCCATAGGACAACAATCAGTAGTATACTGCACAAATCTGGCCTTTATGGAAGAGTGGCAAGAAGAAAGCCATTTCTTAAAGATATCCATAAAAAGTGTTGTTTAAAGTTTGCCACAAGCCACCTGGGAGACACACCAAACATGTGGAAGAAGGTGCTCTGGTCAGATGAAACCAAAAATCAAACTTTTTGGCAACAATGCAAAACGTTATGTTTGGCGTAAAAGCAACACAGCTCATCACCCTGAACACACCATCCCCACTGTCAAACATGGTGGTGGCAGCATCATGATTTGGGCCTGCTTTTCTTCAGGTAGGGACAGGAAATATGGTTACAATTGATGGGAAGATGGATGGAACCAAATACAGGACCATTCTGGAAGAAAACCTGATAAAGTCTGAAAAAGACCTGAGACTGGGACGGAGATTTGTCTTCCAACAAGACAATGATCCAAAACATAAAGCAAAATCTACAATGGAATGGTTCACAAATAAACATATCCAGGTGTTAGAATGGCCAAGTGAAAGTCCAGACCTGAATCCAATCGAGAATCTGTGGAAAGAACTGAAAACTGCTGTTCACAAACGCTCTCCATCCAACCTCACTGAGCTCGAGCTGTTTTGCAAGGAGGAATGGGCAAAAATGTCAGTCTCTCGATGTGCAAAACTGATAGAGACATACCCCAAGCGACTTACAGCTGTAATTGCAGCAAAAGGTGGCGCTACAAAGTATTAACTTAAGGGGGCTGAATAATTTTGCACGCCCAATTTTTCAGTTTTTTATTTGTTAAAAAAGTTTGAAATATCCAATAAATTTCGTTCTACTTCATGATTGTGTCCGACTTGTTGTTAATTCTTCACAAAAAATTACAGTTTTATATCTTTATGTTTGAAGCCTGAAATGTGGCAAAAGGTTGCAAAGTTCAAGGGGGCCAAATACTTTCACAAGGCACTGTATATATATATATATATATGGTTTTTTTTGTCACTTTAGTACTTTTTTGGACTTTATTGTTGTTCATTCACTTTTGGTGCTACACACTTATTCTTAATAGTATTTTATAGGTCTGCCTGTTGTAATGTCTGTTTGCAAAGCTGAAAAGCTCATGCTGAAATTTACACACAGAAGTGAGCTAGAGCAGTAGGTCATCTCTTATTGGATTGAGTAACCTGAAGGTTAAAATGAGAAAACCAAGCATTAAAGCAGGCAACTTGGGCTGTGCATCCTTTTATGCTTTACCCTGTATTACATTTGTATCTATAAAACAAATATTGATTATAGATAATAATAAACCAGATACAGAGCAACATTTTAAAGTGTTTAGCTTTAAAGTGTTTGTAGAGGTTCAGAATTTTTTTAATAACAAAAATGTCATAATTACCTGCTCTGGGCAATGGCTTTGCACAGAGCAGCACTGATCCTTTTCTTCTTGGGTCCCCCTCTGATGCTTCTGGACCCTCTCTCCTACTGAGTGATCCATAGCAAAATGCTTGGTCTCGGGGAACATATGCGTGCTCACTCACGAGCCACCTCTGTGTGTCAATGAAACACAGAGCGTGGCTCAGTCCCATCTCCCACTTCCTCCTCACTGGCTGTGATTGATAGCAGCAGGCTCCTGCTGCTGTGTCTCAGCCAATGAGGAGGCAGAAAGTCCAGGGAGAGCTTCTGCTCTCATGCACATCACTGGTTTGGGATCAGGCTCAGGTGAGTAAAAAGGGGGGGGGGGTGAGGGGGAAGCTGCAAAGAATACATACATGAAGGTAAAAAACCTTCAGCCTATAGATCCACTGTAAGGTACTATCCTTAGTATGTGCATTGTCATGATCAGAGATTCACTTTAATTGTGTCCACAGTACTAATTTGAATAGGGACTATTAAAATTGGGACTAATTGGGGTATTTGGAATGTTAAGGCTTTGTATTTTAAACACTTAAACATGCAGTTGGGGTTCTTTGACTCTCTCAGTATATGCTAAGTTTTTCCAGTGCTGCAGATGGATTAGGCAGGGATGTTCAAGATTTAGCTTCTGAAATGAATGGAAAAAGAAGACAGATACTTTTATCTTGTTTCTCTGGTGATACGCAGAATACATAATAATAAGAGTAAATCACTATGTAACTGTCTAGTTCTTTTCTAGGGTAATATAGAAAGCCCTAGGAATGTGGATCATTGTATATTAAAACACTTGCTATATCATCCATATGGATTCACACTTCTTGAACATTGATGGTTAAAGACAAATTATAATGCAATTCCAGTCAGGTATATGTGGCTAGGTTTGGTGAAATGTACAAGGAATTATAAAACTTGGAGGAAATAGAAGTGTCAGCAAAACGAAAACAATAATTTCTAGTGTTTAGCATTAAATTTCTGCTTTGCAGCAAAGAAATACAAAGTAATTCAACATTAACAAAGGATTTCCATATGCCACAAAACCCTCCAGCATATGGGATACACATTAATATGGGATAAGAGATCCACTCTAAATTCATTTGGCAGGTGATTTAAAGCTAAAGTTTAGTGAAAAATATTTTTGTGAAAAAGCACCAGGGATATAATTTGCCTGTAATGAAATCTATTCCAAATCTTACAGATTGATGTTTCCTGTAGAAATGTTCTCTTAATTGATTGTGGTCCTCTTCACAGCAGCAATTTCTGGCACTGCATGGATTAACTCATTGGCTGCATATGTGAAGATCCCATCCAGACGTCCTAATATGTAATATTCTGCACCCCCCTTATTCACAGAACATGGTGCTGTATGTTAGTGCAAATGTGGTCAAGTTGATGACTTGTACCACACCCTATGGGCATGCAAGGCCTTGAGGAGCATTTGGAACTCAGTGTTTAACCCAATTTCACATGTAACTGGAACATTTACTACACCACTCCCTAGCCCTTTTTGGAATGTGGCTTGACCGCTTCCCCAAACAATACTTGACAATGGTCTCAGATATACTAATAGCAGCCGGAATGACAATAACAAACAAATGGAAACAGGAGATAGCAGCAATTACATCTGAAATTATACATAGAGTGAATATCCAATACATATGTTAAAAGCATATAGCGGGTCTAAACCACTCTTTGCACATATTCAAACAAAAGTGGATGACATGGGTTAAGGAGTTTAACTTACACCATATGTAATATATCCTTCATTTTACCTCTCTGTTTAATATTTTTGAGTTGATTTGTTCTTGAGCTGTCTGTTTTTGAGACACTAGAGAGATCATGAGAGGGCTAAATAACCCAGACACCTCGATAATAGATTATACATATAACTTTTTGTTTTATACCAATAATCGCATGAATAAGTATCCTATAATATATACTTTGACTGAATGTAAATGCAAGACACAGTTCTGTAATATTTGTTTACCACTCTTCTGCTAAATGTTCTTCTGCAAGGAATTGCCATGTTATATTTTTTTCTCCCATTTTATTTTGATTCATGCAAAACTAACTAAAAACTATTGAAAAGAAATAAAATTACTTCATATACCAGTCTTTGCATACAGAAAGTGATATCCCAGATTGGCATTTAAGGCTCTTTGTATTTTATGTTTATTGGTCCTTTAAAAATAAGCTGTTTTTTTCTTATACGATTTATCTGACCTACAGGCTCAATGTACTGGACAGTGGAAAGGAGAGATGAGGATTTACAAAGGAAAAAAAAAAAACGAATGAGATGGAGTCATTTGCATTTCTGGCATTAACATGTCTCAGTATTTCTGCATTCTACATTAATTAACACATCATCATCTCATATTAATCAGTTTTGAGTAGTTATTTAGAGTTGTTATTGCTACTATTAATTCAATCACTTGCACTTTCAGATTTTAAGTAAGTACTTTAAGAAAGTTTCACCTATGCAAATCATTTCAAAATTTAAAGTTACTTTTCAATGATAATTAGAGAGCATCTTTAAATAACCGTAATAGTTCCACTCTACCTGTATTCATGCAGTGGAAGTACATTTATTGGCTGTTAAATAAAAAAGAAATAGAAGAGCAGAGATGATTCACATATCATATCAGCCATCTTTCCTGCAGGGGCTTAACTAGGACTTCAAAAGACCTTGGGCACTCCAAAGAAGATATGAATGTGGTGCACCATAGTGGACATTGGGTGTGGCCTAATTGTGGTATTTGTAACAGGGGCTTAATGGGGTATGATTAAATATTTTTAATAATTTATATTTGTTTTAAAGTATAACAAAAGAGGAACAAAGAAAAGGCACAATTACTAGTCAGAACATCAAATGGATAGTATTTCCTCCATGCAGGTCGTACTTAAACGATAAAATATAACACTTTTCTTAGATTAAAATAAGGAAATTAATAAACAGTAAGACAGTTTCCACACCAATCACTCCACGGTTTCCACGCCTTGTAGAATAAAATTCTGAAGGCTACTGGAATGGAAAACAATTGTTCATACGTGTGGTTAAACTGAACTAAGGCTCTAGCTTCTGACAGGTTTGGCGGCAGCTCCTTTTTCCAGTATCTGGCTACAACCATCATTGTTGCTAATAAAACATGCGCTATGACCATATGGTATTCTGTGGGGAAATTATCTATCCCTAGGTTCAAAATCATCAGGGCTGGATCTGGAGGGGGTATGGTTAAATAACGCCTGAGCCTACTTACTGTATACATGACATATACACATCACAGTCCTTCAGCGTAAACAAAATATGTTTTAATTAATATGCCACATGCAATGGTCTCACAGACATAACTCTGATCTCAGTATCTGGAACCTGTAAAGAAAAAAAAAAAGAATGTGGCCACAGAGCATCCCACAGTAGCAACTGGGTGTGGATAAATTTTACTGGATATTGGGCATGGCCTAAAGAAACATAGGTAATTTAATCTAAGTTTACTTAAGGCACACACTACATACATATCCTGTAGTCCTTGTATCTAAAAGTATTTTGTAACTATTCTATCACAAGTGAGAATTTCACAGACACACATACATCTAAAGGATCAACTTTAAATAATAAAATAGAATATGCACATAGAGCTAACACTCCAAGACAACCTTAAGGAAGGGCTTTAATTAAATAGTAGAAAAATGCTTAACAACCATTAACTGTTGAAATTATAAACTCTTTGGTTAGGATTATGTAATGTACAGTGGTAAACATTTTGTTCTGTTCAACAGTATGTATAGATTGCAATGGTCAGTGGTGGATGTCATAGTGTCCCTTTTATTTCTGGTCAGCAGGAGGAAAATATGGCTGTCATTGATGGTCAACAGGAGAGAAAAATACCCAGTATTGATGGTTGTGGGGAAAAAAATATGTCTGCCATTTGTGTTCAGGGGGAAATATACTCATTTTTGGTGGTCAGGTGGAGGAAAAAATACCCAGCATTGGTAGTCAGCTGGAGGAGTAAAAGGCCAGCATCGGTGGCCACTGGGAGAAAAAAAAAATCCTGGTATTTGTTGTTAAAGAAAGGAAAAGATATCCAGAGTTGGTGGTCACTGTCTGTGCCCCCATACATTAGTGGTCAGTAGGGATGAGTCAAACTGCTCTGGATTTTTCAAACAATGTTAGGCAAACTTCAAAGGACCAAACCCAAATCTCAGTATAAAATTATAAGTTTCCATTTTCTTGACTAATAGCAAAGGGTTATCAAAACATTTAGGCTAGGTTCACATTGGTGGGAATTGTATGCGGGTTTCCTTGCATCCAATTCGCATTTGACGGGAGACTGATCGGCTCTCAATGAAGCTGGTTCACACAGCTCTGAGACAACTGTGGAGCAGTTCACAGGAAATGTGTGTGCTTCTTCTGGTCCAATTCAGGTCAGAATTCAGCCAAAAATTTGGACCAAATTTGGACCTGAAACGGTAAACAGGATGCAAGTCGCTCCGCATTCCAGTGTGAACCCAGCCTTAAAGAAATGATTTCGGCCAGGTGAGGTGATTCTTTTAAAGCAGTGACATTTACATGACCGTAGTGGTTGCAAGGGATGCAGTGGGTGACGGCACCTGCTGCTTCCTTGTAAACCATTAACAGCAGGAAGATGGCATATACAGAGATGGTAGAAATACCACTACTACAAACAGCCAAAGTTCAGTCTGAATTTATTTTTGGACAGAACCATTGCTTTATCCCTAGTGTTCAGTATGCCACATTACATTGATGGTCAATGTGACTCACTGGTGGCCAGTGTTCTCCCTTTAAATTGAAGGAAAGCGTAGCCCCCCTTATATTGGTGATAAGTGCACCAATTTACATTGATGGTCAGTGTGCATCCTTTACATTGGAAATCAGTGTGCCCCCCATTTCATTGGTGGTCAGTGTAATGTCCCATTACATTAGTGCTCAGTGTTCCCTAATTACATTGCTGAACAGCCTGCTCCCATTACAATGGTTGTCAATGTGCCCCATTACATTGATCGCCAGTGTAGCGCCCCCCCCCCCCCACGTTAGTGGTAAGTGTACCTCCATTACATTGGTGGTCAGTGTGCCCACTTAGATTGATGGACTTCTTATCAGTGGTGTGGCACTTCAATTTCTAATTTTGTTATATTGCCCCTATATCAGTGGTGAGCATGCCTCTCTTATGTTGGGGGTCAGAATGCTCTCATCACATTGGTTGTCAGTGTCAGTCATTACATTGGTGTTTAATATTGAGTGTTCCCTCAATCCATTGGAGGTTCGTATGTCCCCATCACACTGGTCCTAATAAATTGAGGGTTTGTGCCCTTCTTTTGTTGGAGGTCAGTGAAAGCAGTATTACACCTACCTGATCTTGTCACGTACCTGATCAGTGACTGAAATTATGAGGTTGGCCTCTCTTGTATCTCCAGCCCAGATCCCGCTGAGAATGGAACAGAGGGTACTGAGGGAACAGGAGGAACACTTGTGCTGGCAGATGTTGATATGAGCGCTTGCAGCAGGCGATGCAGTCCAAGGTAGACTGGCAGAAAAACATGTCAGGACCAACCAGTGGCAGTTAAAGAACCCCTTTTTGCTGCATTAGTGCTACCAGTGTCAGTGTTAATTAACACTGACACTGGTGCCACTAATGCAGCACAAAGGGGTTAATTAACTGCCACCGGCCAGTCACTAATACATCAGTGACCAATGGCAATACATTTACCCCCTCATGCTGCATAATACAAACACATTGTATGAATTGGTGAATAACCACTTGCCAACCCGTCACAGTACATATACTGCAACAGGGTGGCAGCTACAGGTGTACGTTGCTGCCTGTTTCTGGTGTATGCCCCTGTTCTCATCAGAATACTGCTACCTATCAGATTCTGCAACCAGAAGTGACGCTCGGATGAGAACAACTTACTGCGCATGCGCAATGCATTCCAACATGGCCGCTATGCATTCCAAAAGGTTTCCTAAAGTGACAGAACCCAAAGCAGCGGTGGACATCTTCTATCACCCAGGCAAGTTTAGAATTTTACATTTATTTTAGCAGTAAACTCACCTTACAGTCTGAAATAGACAATTTCACCGCAACCAAGTGAAATGGTCTATTTCGCTATATAATCAATTTATCGCTGAGCAGTGCAGGGTGTACCAAGATGCCTGTTGCCACCTTCTACCTGCAGGTTTCTCACTATACTTATTATATTATAATAAAAATAGAAATGTAATACTGTTATTCAGTCTATAAGTTCAGTTTACTGCTAGAATTAATGTACAATTCAAGACTTGTGTGGGTGTAAGAAGATGCCCGTCGCTGCTTCATGTTCTGTCACTTTAGGAAACCTATTGAAACGCATAGCGGCCATGTTGTAATGCATGGCACATGCGCAGTAAGATGTTGTTGGCCGAACGTCACTTTTGGTGGCAGAATCTGATAGGTAGCGGTATCCTGATAGAACACCCCCGCCCACCTACTCCCCTGTGATTTGACACAGCAGGAGACTGTCAGCAGATCCCAGCCAGTGATTCATGGCTGGGACTTGTTGATTGACTGTGTCAAATCACAGCCCAGAGCTCTGTTTTGAAAATCAATACAGGGCTCTTTACAGAGGGAATGATCTTTTATTTTTCCCTGCAAAGCAGGGAAAATAAACAAATCAATCTGCAGTAAAAAGCAGCACTTTGTACACATTGTTAGGCACACACAAATTCCAGCCAGTGTCAGTACAGTGATAGTGCATGTTATTAGCACTGATCACTGTATTAGAGTCACTGGTGAAGTGGCAGTTAGACAGTTCCCACAAAGTGTCAGTTAAGCCAGGTACACATGGACCAAATGTCGGGAAAACAATGGCCAGTTAAAAGAAAACTAGCTAACATTCAGCCCATGTGTATTTCGGTCTGTCCAACAGAAGTCAGATGAGCATGCTGGAAAACCAGAAGCCGACTGACTCCCAGTCAGCTCTCTTAGCCAATGGTGGGGATCGCTGATTGGAGTGTTCTGGCAGGGGGGGGGGGCATCCCACTGTCAGAACACAACAGCTCAGCAAGGGAGATCTGGGGGAGGGGGGGCGCAGTTTTCCATCTTCGGCCTGGGCATCGGATGACCTTGTCCCGGCACTGCTGAGCCCAACTTAAGTCCAGCATAGTTCCTGAAAATAACAGTGCTTCTCTCTATCTCTTTCCTTGCTGAACTCAGTGATAGAAGTGGCAGCCATTGACTTGTGCTGCTGTCAATCAAATCCAATGACAAGGATAGTTGGAGGCAGGGCTGAGCCACACTGTGTGTGTCAGTTGATGCACACATTACAACTTCATGAGTCCCTTCCAATAAGTGGCTTGCTAGGGGGGTACTCAAAGGCAAGAGGAACCAGGAGTGCTGGCAGGGGACCCAAGAAGAGGAGGATCAGGGCTGCTCTGTGAAAAAAAAAACATTACACAGGTAAGTATAATTCTAGTATAGTTCTAATCCTTTAATATCACTTCAAGTGAAATAAAAAGCTAGAAAGTGTTAAAAATATACTGACATAAACATATGCATATAGTGCACATGTGTATGTAAATATGTGCCCCACTCATGTGGTATATTGCTGGGCACAGCAGAGTGAAAGCTCTAATTCTAGATCCCTTATTTTAAGGTTAACTCTAAACTGAGGAAGGCATTTAAAGTGTCACCTACTCATAATTTAAAGTACCATCTTTTTTTTTGCCATTTCCCACAGTTTTAGAGTTTGGCATATTTGGTATCTATTACCTTTATTTACTCAACTCGATCTATTTTATTTTGTACAAAAAATTAGGATAAAATTGTGTTTGTGTTCAGTAAAATTTATTTTAGTGCATTTTATCCAGGATATTTGATAAAAAGTTGCACAAAAAAATGCACAAACATTAAAAAAAATGTAAAGCTCCCTAAAATGTTCTGGGGGGGGGGGGGGGGATAGCCAAAAGCCAAAAGTACTGATTTTAACACATGGGAAAAATGAAAAACATTGTTCCAGGGAAAGTGAAAAAAACTATACTTCAATTCTATTCAAAACTATATTTCAAGTTTGTTGGTTATGTTTATTACTTTTGCTAACTTAGGATTTCAAATTTGGTTGTTTTGAGTTCACATTCTCTTCACTGACTTTCTGAGAATTGGTGTAGCAATGATTTCTCAGTCACGGTGGGCATCCATGACATGAACTTTTAATCACCCAACCTCTAAATAACACCACAACCTCACCTTATAAACTACACTGGCTTGTTTCCAAAATAATTTGCAACCAAAAAAAAAAAAAAGATTAATGCATTCACAAGAAATAAAAAGAGGGCCTAAAGTCCTTGGATCAGTTTACAACACTTAATAAAATTTAAAGCATAGCAGAAAGGGAATTTGACCTGCAATTTATCCTTTAAAACCTCTGTTGCATGAAGATAACAGATACAGATTGCAATGTTCACCTACAGAATATGTAATAATTTATTCCACTCCAGTGGGTGCAAGCTGCTATTT
The DNA here is from genome assembly GCF_965119305.1 of Pelophylax lessonae. Taxonomy (NCBI): domain Eukaryota; kingdom Metazoa; phylum Chordata; class Amphibia; order Anura; family Ranidae; genus Pelophylax; species Pelophylax lessonae. The sequence goes on from NC_138774.1 coordinate 130,711,458, forward strand.
ACTTCTCTGACTACTTATTCATTTTGCATACATGATTAAATTGACACATGCAGAACTTGGTCATTTTATCTGCAGAAGGGGGGCTTGTAGTTCCTGGACCCCTCAGTCACTGTTGCTGGTATTGAACATCACTTATGTAGCCTGCTCACATGGCTGGCATTGTTCAAACTGTTATTTGTTATTAAAGTTCTGCAAAGAAAGTGACTTTGGAAGTATGGGAGATGTAATTCCGGGAGGAGCCAGGATCACAGACTGCTATGAGAGAGACTCTTCTCCCAGGGAGCAATGGGACGCGCGGAGCTTGCTGGGGGTGCCTTTATAAAGGGAGGCGGGATCCTTTCTTGCTCTCTTGCCTTGAGGACAGCATGCTGGAAAGAAGGGGAAGAGCTGCTGTGGATCGCAGGAGGATAGGCCGAGGCCTAGTGGCGAACACCGGAGCTGAAGCGGGCGGTGTGAGTGCGCGGAGGTGTCCCGGTGTGGTGACCAAGCGGAAGGTTGTTGGACAGGCAAAAGGAGACACTGAGCAGAGTGGGGCCTGGCTACAGAGGTGAAGTGGAGTTCCCGGTTTGGGTGAGAGACATCCAGTATCTAAATCTGCACTACTCACAGACCTAGGCTGAATCGGGGCAGGACTGCTAGACTGTTTGCTTAAAAGAGGCCATACTAACATAGTTATACCACTGGGCACTGCAGTTATACATATAGTGTGAGGTGGGTGAACTAGGCCTTAAGCCCTCTGTCCAGTCCTAGGCTGTTAATCTGTTGAGAAGCATCAGGATCTGTTTGCACACATCTCTGTGGATTAAAAATATCGACTACTTTGGGGGATCACAGTTCATCATCATTACCTTTATTGGATTAAAATTCCTTTCCTTGGATTGTTGGGAATTCCTTGCCGGTGAAGACTAGTGAGGCCTCACTCTCCAGGAGACTCTTACAATTCAACATAAAGGGGGCCCCCGTTAGTACACAGAGTGCACTCTGATGGTTAAACTAGTGTTGTTATATTGTTTATTCTACATTAGTCATTAAGTGTAGCCATTATTATCTGTGGTCACTCTCCAAGTACATTATAAGATTCAATGTGTCTTTATTGTTGCTGAATGCAATCCTCTGGCTTACATATGCATTTATTTGCATATGTATGTGTGGCCTGTGTTCCAGATCCTGAGTGCTGAACTAAACCTAAACCTTTGGTTGGGAATTCAGGATCTACCTCCTTGGCAACATTTGCATTATCTTTGATTCTGTTTGTATACTCTTGTTTTATTTCAAAAACTCAAAAGCAGTAAACTGATTCTTCACTGCAATACTTGTGGTCTCAATCATTCAGAATGACTGAACAAATAGCGTCAGTTGGGTTGGAGCAAGTTCAGGGTGAAAGAAGTGAAGAGGATACCCACGCAATAAGCCACTCCCTTGGCAGCAGGGCTACACTTAGAAGAAAAAAAAAATTCTACCTACAAACAACTACAAAAACCCTAGTATGGATATACAGTACGCTAGCAATGTTAGTCTATCCACATTCAATATAGGTTTTTGGTATCTTACATATTTTGGGGACTTCAGTGGTAAGATCTTTGTATGTGAATCCCCTGCAATACTTGCCCCTCTATTGTCCTCTAATATTGATCCATTACCACTTATTTTCTGGTTTAAATGCCATCATTCAACATACTTTATGTAAGGTCAAGGCTCTGCCATATTATCAAATAGAATCTACCAAGAACCAGGGGAAGAAGAAGGTGAGACGGTCCTGTGATGATATATATATATATATATATATATATATATATATATATATATATATATATATATATATATATATAAAGATTTGCAGCGGGGCTTGATAAGAGAAAGAGGTATTCTGAGCTGCCCTCATCCCAAGTGCCATAAAAATAAGGTGTATAAGTTCCCTGCCACAGGCTGAAGCACACACCTAAGAGTGGCTCTATGGGACTGCAAGGAGGTGGAGCCAGCCTCAAGATGAATATTGATAAGCCAGAAATGTCTAAAGCCAGCCATAGATGGTGACATTTTCTGTGGTTGCAGGAAAGAAAATCACTCAGATCCCAAATGCCTCCCACTGAGTAATTGTGTTTTCCTGGCAGAGGGCGCAGGGAGTCATCCCTGATAGGAGAACACACAGTGAATATTGCTAGCAGCTATATCCGCTGGCAATAATCACATGAAAAGTGCAAGATGCTAATTGTACCCACGTTGATAAATTGATCAACTTGGGAACAATCAGCCTGCCATTGCAATGTTCAAATCTTGAGCAGTCCCTGCTGAACCATCTGAGGTTTGAAATGTCTATGGTAGGCAAAATGCAAACAATTGACAGGCTGCAGACAGAAAGCAAGAAAGATAATGGTAAGCCCTGTAGCATGCTTCTATATCTCCCATTTCACATTGAGAGTTTAACCCTTTCACTGTCTACAATGTATGTCATACATCCCTTTTGCAGTGCCCATGTGCATCTTTTAGCACACTCACAAGCATGTTCTGTGATCATTGTATCTATTGGACACAGTGGAGTCGGCCTTGAACCACATGATAGCAGTGACCAATCACAGTGATTAAAAATGTAATCAAAGGCAACAGTTGGCATCCTCCACTGTCTTCTCTCACATACTAACTGGCTGCAAGAAGAAATAGAGTTTTTCCTACAGTGATTGAAGGCTCATTTTTTGCAGTACGCCAAAACCAGCCACAGTGTCCCTGATTGCTAGTCACAACAGTGTCACCAGACCAGTGCATCCAGCAACAGTGTTCCTGAATGCCATCACATCAGTATCAGTATCAAACGAGTGTAAGCTGCAGTGTTCCTGAGCCACACAAGTACAGTGTCACCAAGGCCAGTGTAAACCAGCAACGTTCTCCTGATTGCTAGCCAGCAACAATGTCCTGATCACTACCACACCAATACAGTATCACTAGGGCCAGTGTAAGCCAGCAAAACTGTTCTGATCACTAGTCATACCACTGCCATTGTAACCAGTGCCAGTGTGCTCTTTTCTTTTTTTTTTCTATAGAAAGAATTTAATGAAATTTACTTTTCTGGCAATTTAAAGCGGAGTTCTGGGCACAAAAACGATTTTTTTTGTGCCCCTCCGCTAGGTATGCCGCACCTGAAAAGGAATTGGATAGTTATTTTTTTTTTTGTTTACTCACCTTGCAATTGAAGATCGAAGATACTCACCTCAGAGTACTTCCTCCCTCGGAGCCGCGGCTCACCCCGTCACTTCCTGCCTCGCTATGATTCCTGGGAGCTGAACGTCACAGCTCCCAGGAATCAATGCGAAGGCACCGGCCCCGCTCGTCATTTCCGGGCGACGCCGCATTCCTCTGTTAAACAGCTTCTGGGCATGCCCAGAAGCTGTGGAGGTATGCGGCGCCACGCTGGAAGTGACGAGAGGGGCCGGTGCGGCGCATTCTGGGACAAGAAGACGCGGAAGAAGACACAGAAGAGGACCGCGCCGGCTTCAGCTGCCCACAAGAGAGATGGAAACGCTGTGGAAGAAATTTTATTAATAAGTATTTCTTCTAAAAGGTAAGTGGGAACCGGGACAGATCAGAGGCTAGCCATTGTGGAATGTGCTAGCCCTGACTGTCCCGGGGGTATGATTATTAAAAAATGACATCTGTGCCCGGAACTCCGCTTTAAACTGTGTATTTTTTAATTTGTAAATGTTACTTTTTCTGTAGAGTCCCCTCAAAATGTGTATCTGACCCTTTGAGTCTGGTATGAATTTTAAGAGTGTACTCAATGCATAAAACAAAAAATGTGCAGGTGGTTCCCCAGGAAATCTATACCAGACCCCTAATCTGAGCATGAAGCCTGGTTGTGCATCCACCCCCTAAATCTTATCAGGCCACATGCACCCAATATGAGGGAGCGCCTTGCCAGGGGAGACCTGTCTTCATGTTGATGAGGGGGATTATAATCTGGAAGCCCCCTCAAAAAATAATAGGACCGCCAGATACTGGATTTACCTACATGCATGAGAAAAGTGATACATAATACCCCTAGTCAATCACAAAAAAATATGTTGTTGGGGATTCTCAGTAATTCTCAGAAAATTAAAATGTATTTTTTTACATGTGTCATATTAATAAGATATTCCTTGCCCACAGCATGGTATACTTAGAAATAAATCACAAAACATATTTGCTACTCCTCTTGAGTATGGAGATACCGCTTGTATGCAAATTATTTAATATTTGGACTCTATCTATTGAGCAGCATTGGATTTTAGTGCGTTTGTATTAATAAAGTCATACTTTTTCTACTATACTAAATGTGTTTTTCTACACCTATAAACCTCTAATATTCCCTTTTATGTTATAGAAGGTACTCCTTAAACTCTTTATGTTTAAGCATACCGTGCATAAGGTGTGTGGACCAATAAGGACAGCGTTTCATTTTTTTCTTGCGATTCCTATGTTTAAAGTAAGGCCAAGAAAGGTTTTAACCACTTGCCGACCAGTCACGTTGACTGTGCTGCCACAAAGTGGCTCGTTCCTACGTCGCTGGACTCCTCCCTTGTGGGCGGTGCGCGCGCGCCGCCGGAGGCTCACTCCCGTAGTATTCAGTCACAGCGGGAGTCGGGCCAGGGGAGGAGCGGTGGTGATCACTGCCGCTCTTCCCCGATTGTCGGGGAATCGAGTCTGGAGATCCGCCCACTTGTGTAAACAAAGCGGGCGGATCTCCTAAGTGACAGACAGGGTCAGATTGCAGGGTTCAGCATAGCTGAACCTGCGATCTGTCCCTGTGTCACTCAGTCGACTCCCCCCACACACATTAGTAAGCACCAGGCATACAATAACCCCTTGATCACCAATAAAAATTAACCCCTTCCCTGCCAGTGTCATTTTTACAGTAACAGTGCATATGTATAGCACTGATTACTGTAGTAATGTCACTGGTACCCCCAGAAGTGTCAAAAATGTCAGTCAAGGGTCCGATCTGTCTGCCGCAATGTCGCAGTCCCGCAAAAAATTTGCAGATCGCCACCATTACTCGTTAAAAAAAACACCAAAAAAGACAGAAATGTTTCCCTTAGTTAGTAAACGCAATAACCTTTGCGCAAACCAATCAAAATATGCTTATTGTGATTTTTTTTACCAAAAAAATACATTTTTTTTGGGGGGGGGGGGAATTCATATTAAAAAATGTGAAAAATATTGTTATTTTTTTCAAAATTGTAGCTCTTTTTTTGTTTATAGTGCAAAAAGTAAAAATCGCACAGGTGATCAAATACCACCAAAAGAAAGCTCTGTTTGTGGGAAAAAAAGGACGTAAATTTTGTTTGGGTACGGCTTTGCATGACTGTGCAATTGTCAGGTAAAGTTGCACAGTGCTGAATCGCAAAAAGTGGCCTGGACGTAAGACAGCAAAATCCTCTGGTGGTAAAGTGGTTAAATTTGGAAACAGTGATATGGTTTCACTCAAGTAGTTGAGTATAGAAGAAATTGGGATTACTGGCAATAAACTATCAGGCATACAGGTTACAATGCTTAAAAATAAACTGAATACTTCTTAAGTGAAAAACAAATAAACTATTTGAATGGGTATAAAAATTCTGTTAGATTGTAAATAGGAGATGGCAGGCAATGATGAACGGGTAACCACAAAGAGATTGAAATAACAAGAAATTATTTTTTTCAAAGTTTTCCTTTATATAATAAACAATAAAATAAAGTTGATTAAATAACTAATGCATGAGGAGGACCTTTCAATAATACATCTGTCTATTATTCATAGATCATGTTTCATTTATAGAAGCTGTAGTATCAGCTTCATTGAATGGAGCAGCTGATTGGGAAAGGTGGGCATAGTCAGGCACTCTTGATGAGAACTTGTGACAGCTCCGCAGTTGTACTAACACCCCTGCACCAGAAGATTACTGCAGGGAAGGTTGGAGGACAGAAGATTTCTCCTGAACTAAAAGACAAAAGCACAAGATACACATCACACTGATGGTAAGTAATATCCGTTGTGCTTATTCTGTTTTTTTTTGTTTTTTTTGTAAGTAAACCCAAGCTCCAAAGTAGAATTAAAAGCAAGCCTTTTTTTTTCGTTTTGGAATAAGGAAATGTTATAAGCCCTGTCAGATTTCGTCTTTCCATCTGTGTCCCACTGAGGAGATTTCCCCAAGAGGGAGGAGACACTTTGGAGATAGGAAACTCTTCAAAGTGAAGATATATCTTGTTGTCACCAGAGTCACCAGAGATAGAGCCCTCATTGGAAGATTTCCCTTCTATTACTTTTTTGGGGACAACCCAAAATTTGGGACATTCTTTTTCTTTCACCTTTGATGATAATGGTAAACAGGTCAAATGGAGAGGATAAACCTATTTAACAGGGCACAGACAGCAATAAAAGCCTAAAAGGTGTCCTAACTCCTCTCCACTCTATCTGAGATGAAGAAAGTTTTGCCTTTAGTTACACTTTAAGGATTGGTAATCTGCAGTTATTTTAGGGTTTATTGCTTTAGAGCTGTTGTATGTCAGAGGGCTTGGGAGATTAAACTTTTAGATGGTTCTTTTCTATATGATTATCTTTGATACAGTGGAAGCAATTAAATTTATTGTTACTTACAGTGCATCCGGAAAGTATTTACAATGCTTCACTGTCTCCACATTTTGTTATGTTACAGCCTTATTCCAAAATGGATTAAATTACATATTTTCCTCAAAATTCTACAAACAATACCCCATAATGACAATGTGAATAAGTTTGTTTGAAATATATGCAAATTTATTAAAATTACAAATGAAAAAATTCCCATGTACATAAGTATTCACAGCCTTTGCCACGGCATTCAAACCTGAGTTCAGGTGCATCCTGTTTCCAACAATCATTCTTGATATGTTTCTACAACTTGATTGGAGTCCACCTGTGGAAAATTCAATGGATTGAACACGATTTGGAAAGGCATACCTGTCTATATAAGGTCCCACAGTTAACGGTGCATGTTAGAGCACAAACCAAGTCATGAAGTCCAAGGAACTGTCTGTAGATCTCCAAGACAGGATTGTATCAAGGCACAGATCTGGGAATGGGTACAGAAACATTTCTGCAGCATTGAAGGGGACCTTCAATGAGCACAGTGGCCTCCATCATCCATAAATGGAAGAAATTTGGAACTACCAGGACTCTTCCTAGAGCGAGCGTCCTGGCCAAATGGTGTGATCAGAAAGAAGGGCCTTAGTCAGGGAGGAGACCAAGACCCTGATAGTCACTCTGACAGAGCTCCAGCATTTCTCTGTGGAGAGAGGAGAACCTTCCAGAAGAGCAACCATCTGTGCAGCAGTCCACCAATCAGGCCTGTATGGTAGAATAGCCAGACGGGAGCCACTGATCATAAAAAGGCACATGACAGCCCCCCTGGAGTTTGTCAAAAGGCACCCAAAGGACTCTAAGACCATGAGACATGGACCATGGTCTGATGAGAACTCTTTGGCCTGAATGGCAAGTGTCATGCCTGGAGGAAACCAGGCACCGCTCATCACCTGGTCAATACAATTCCTACAGTGAAGCATGGTGGTGTCAGTATCATGTTGCGGGGATGGTTTTCAGCAGCAGGAACTGGAGGATTAGTCAGGATTGAGGTAAAGATGAATGCAGCAATGTACAAAGACATCCTTGATGAAAACCTGCTCCAGAGCACTCTGGACCTCAGACTGGGGCGAAGAGTCATCTTCCAACAGGACAACAACCCTAAGCGCACAGCCAAGATAACAAAGGAGTGACTATGGGACAACTGTGAATGTCCTTGAGTGGCCCAGCCAGAGCCCAGACACAAACCCAATTAAACATCTCACGAGAGACGTAAAAATGATTGTGCACAAGGTGCTCTCCATCCAACCTGCTGGAGCTTGAGAGGTCCTGCAAAGAAGAATGGGAGAAACTGCCCAAAAATAGGTGTAGCATTATACTCAAAAAGACTTGAGGCTGTAATTTGTGCCAAACGTGCTTCAACAAAGTATTGAGCAAAGGTTGTGAATAATTATGTACATGGGATTTATTTTTAATAAATTTGCAAAGATTTCAAACAAAACTTCTATCACATTGTTATGATGGGGTATTCGTTGTACAATTTTGAGGAAAATAATGAATTAAATTCATTTTGGAATAAGGCTATAACATAAAATGTGGAAAAAGCTAAGCACTATGAATACTTTCCGGATGCACTGTAAATTTTTTTAGATAGAGTTAAATATAATTTATAACAATAATGTTCAGTCTCCTAATTTGTTTTGTAAAAAAATTCTCAAACCTTTATCCAGGAGCTAGACACATAAACTAATTGTAAAGGATTATTCACTGTAATTTCAAAACACGCACTTTTTTCTGCCCAAGATAGCGGTACACTCCAATCATTTTTCTCAATCTTTGTCATATCATTTATCAGCCATCATCTTTACAAAGTATTCTCTGTGGATAAAGTGCCAGCTGGAAGGTTGAGTAATTTCTTCTGCCACATTGTGTGGTTTATTCTCAGTTCTTGAAAGATTGAGATTACAGTTTGAGTGTAAATACCTCCTGGGAACTTCCAATATCCCAATCTACTACGTATAAAAGAAAATCAAATTGTGATGCACTTCCTAATAGTGTAAGCTTATTGTAGATTTATTGCACCATTCTCACTACTATACACAAAGAAAACCTGAAACTTTAAAAATACTGTAGAATATGATGGTTTAAAAAAGCTTTGGGCAAACATTATTGAAAGATACAAGAAAGTATATTGTGCTCTTGCAAGCATTATATTTAACATTCACTATTTCATACAATTATAAGAGTCTATCAAATGAATTAATCAAAATGTGGGTATTGAAATTTACTAATGACTCTGATACTCATTACTGAAAACTGGAGCTTGAAAAGTGTAGTCTTCTGACTAATGACCTTGTGAGTCATTCCTGATCCCCATGTTCACCTAATGAACATACCTTCTGTGCAGATGTGTGTTGGAAAATTTTACTATTTTCATAATGAAACCTGCTAACTGCAACTCCCACACACCGTGGGGATCTGTATGCCTGTATACAAGCTCTCAAATAGTCTAAACAAATTGTTAGGACTACTTTAACACTTTATAAAGAAATTACTGAATAAGACAGTATGTTTCATCATTTATGTGTTTTACAGCTTTGATACTGTTTCCTTATAATAGATTAGTAAAAATTTGCTTTGCTGGGCATTCATAAACCTTACGCCTAAAACCTGCTCTGCCTAAGGTGAAGGCTGGCATGTTAATTTGAAAAATCTGAAAAACAGCCAATAAAAACTCTTTATTTATTTATTTGTTTTTGGAAAAGAAATGGAAGAAAAATAAATGTAGATATAGTAAAACATTTTTTAACAGCACTGTTGGCAATTTGTCAAATCTTGTGCATGGAGATTATATTCCTGCATTTGACGTGCATTTGACATGTATGCTAAATGCAGATCAGCAAAAAGGCTTTGACTTTAATGGAGCAGGACACATGACAGATCAAAGGCTGTATTTGATATGGCTGTCACTAACCCCAGGCAACCAGGACATGTACCCTGCACTTCCACTGTATTTGATGTCTGGTGTGGAGTAGAATTTAGGGAGAGAGGGGATAGAGCTCTATATTGGGGAGGTTTAGACTTTAACAGCAGGGGATTTTAGGGGGTGACCTCTGTATTAGGGGGTATTTGGGGGAGCTGTATTGGATGAAGGAAAGATCTGTACCTGGGGGTAGGAAAGATTTGTATTGTAGAGTCGGGGGGGGGGGAGAAATCTATACTGGAAGGATTTGGGGGGGGGTTACTGATGGAAGGGGGGAATTGTGCTCCATGCATTAGGCACTGTTGGCTCCTGCAGTTTGTCTTATTGTTTGGTGCTGCCACTTTGAACATTATTCACTGCTGACACCTGTGCACTTCATAGTTCTTCCTGATCCTGCACTTTGTGCATTACACATTCCAAAACCCTGTGCTCTGTACATTATTCATTCTTTAAAACCTGCTCACGGTTACATAATCTTGATCTCTGATACTTTTTTTCATTATATATGTAGCACCCTCCTAGCCAGGTGCTAGATAGGCAGTATATCTTTTTATTCTGGCTGCTTATCGGCAGAACAACAGGCTAAAGTTATGCTCTTTCTGCTTATCAGGGAGCAGGAATTACAGTTAGGCCTGTTCCATGTGTCCTGTGTGTGATTCATCTGGGCTGAGGGAGTGTCCCCACTGTGTCCAATAGTGAGGCACGTTGGACAGTGGAGGAAACCCAGCCAGTGACACACAGGCTTTTAATATCTCTCCCATGAGTTTGGCACAGAAGAGGTGCATCATGGGATAGGGTATAAAAGCCAAGGGCACATGTGGCAAGGGGTCTTTGGATGGGAAGCCAGGTCCCGGAAGGAGGGCTGATAGCTGTCTCTCCTTCTGTAACTGTGGATGGTGGTCACAGGCAGTTGGCCTAGTGAACCAGGGAGTATGACTGAACCCAGAGGTCCTGGAGAAGCTGACTGGAGGAGTTGGGGGCTGAAGTGAATCTGGAAAAACAGTGTCCGTGAGTACAGAGGAACTTGCCCAGGGGTCTGCCCAGGAAGGGGACCACTCCAGAGTATAGAGTCAGTGGATGGATGTCAGCACACACAGAGAGAGTGAAAGTGCTGAGTTTAGAACCCTGAAGAGAATTACAAACAGGAACACTTAAAGTATCTTCACTACAGTGCAGAGTGAAGCAGCAGCCTTGCCACATCCTAAAGTCAGTTGTCCTAAATAAAACTACAAAACAAATACCCTGGACTGATTATTGACTGAGCCAAGGACTTAAAGTGATAAGTTTCTTCAACTAGTTGCTACGAGTAACCCAGGGGAATCCAGAAAGTGTTATATCCAGCAGTCCTCTAGGGGGCAGTGCTACATATACAGTGCAGTGTGGTTTATTTCATATTCTGAATCCTAACCATTGCACTCCTTATGCAATATTAACCACCAACTCTGAACACTTTCACCCTCTTCCAGCCCAGGCCATTTTTACTCATGCAACAATGTACCCACATTTTTTTCTCATTTTTTGAGACACATAAAGCTTTCTGTTTAATCTTAATATTTAATCACCGCTGGGTTTTTTACTTTTTGCTATATAAATGAAAAAAGACCAAACGTTTAAAAAAACATGTTTTTCTTAATTTTGGTTGTAACATTTTTGCAAATAAATACTCTTTCTTCATAAATTTAAGGCAAAAAATATTCTTCTACATTTCTTTGGTTAAAATAACCCAAATCAGTGTATATTATTTATTCTGTATGAAACTTTTTGTGTGAGACTTTTTTACAACCTAGATGCAATAAAGTCCCAAAATCAAAGGAGCACCTTCAGGCCTTCCAGGGGCATTTAATTACATAATTTCCTGACTACCTATAATATTTTCTGGAGCTGCAGGACAGTGGAAACACCCATAAAATGACCCCATTTTGTAAATAAAAAAAAACTTCAAGGTATTCTCTGAAAGACATAGTGAGTCTTTTGAAAGTGTCATTATTTGCCACATATTTTTGGAAAATGCAGGGAAGAAAATAAAAATGCATTTTTTTACACTAAGTTGTTAATTAATAAGATATTTCTAACACTCAAAGGCATGCTTAGAAATACACCCCTAAACACATTCTGCTACTCCTTCTAAGTGTGGAGATACTTCATGTGTCTGGCTTTTCCACAGCCTAACCATGTAGAGAGCCCCAAATCTAAGGAGCACCTACGGGCTTTTTTGGGACATAAATTATGCTTCTAATTTCCTGACTACCTATCACATTTTTGAAGGCCCTGGAGCATTAGGACAGTGGAAACACCCATAACATGACCATATTTTGGGGAGTAAATACCCAAGGTATTTTTTAAGAAGTATATTGATCTTTTGAAGACTTCATTTTTTTACCAAAGGTTTCTGGAATATGTGGAAAGAAAATGAAAATAATTTTTTTTACACCAAGTTGGCAGTTTAATAGGGCATTTCTCACACACAGCATAGGCTTACCTAAAATTACACCCCAAAGCACATTCTACTACTCCTTCTGAGTATGATGATAGCACATGTGTGAGACTTTTTCAGTGTCTGGACTGATTATGTACCAGACATTGTATCTTATGTATCACACAAATGAAAAAATTATGTAAAAACTAAAGTACTGTAATAGTCACCTCTATAAGAGTGGTCAATAAATATACTTGTAGAATGAACACAAAAAAAGCGAAGAGAAAACAAGACTTTCACGGTGCTGATTTCGCCATTCAGAAAAATTCAAAATGCACAATTCATAAAAGTTATTACTTATTAATTTGCAATAAAAAATATTTTCAATAGTTTTGCAAGTAAAATCCTATACCCAGGAATGGTATCATATATAATAAAACAAATACAAAAATTCACCACTAGTGATGGACGAACATTGGCCGGGTAGGTTCGCGAATGCCAGCCGCAAATTTTCTCTGCGAACCGCGAGTTCGCGGCGGGCCCCATTCACTTTAATGGGAGGCAAACTTTAAAAACCTTTAGGTCATATTTGCAGCCACAAAAGATGAACTAGCTGTGCACAAATAGTCCCAACACATGGGCAATGTCATAACAAAAGTATTGCAATTGAAAAAGTTGCCCTAAATTGTTTTTTTTTTTTACAGCAAAAAATATATATATTTTTTTCATAAATCAGCCAGAACTGACAGCAGCCGGTAAATACATTGTCTAATACATATAGGGTCCATTCACACATCTGTAAAATGGGTCCGAATCCATTCCACAATTTGGCGGAACCTTTACAGACCCATTGTTTTTCATTTCCAGTCTGAAAAATTAGGCATTCACAGGATAAAATAGTAAGTGTCGGCCATTCCAGGCCCCAAAAATGAACCCACATGCGTTTACCTGACAGCTAAGAAAGTAGTATTCTGTGGCTGAACGTACATTAGGCATTCACACAGTATACAGAAGTAAGTATTGGCCTGTATAGGCTGCAAAAATGAGCTCACATGGTTTGAACTGACAGTAAAAAACTTAGTTTTTGATGGCTAGAGGTATGGTAGGCGTTCACAGTACACAGAACCGTAAGTGTTGGCCTGTATATTCCCTGCCTGTGTTTGCTAGACCATGTGTCTGTGTAGATAACAACCCGCTTCAATCTGTGGTATTGGGGGGCCACAGGTTTATCACACCAGTTCTACAAATAATTGGCCAGTATCTGTTGTCAATGTGTGTAGCACAGTTAACACTCAAAAGAGGCCAAATTTTTGCAGGACTAAAATACAATCTTAGAAAAGTATACTGTTAAATAACACCCCGCTTCAATATGTGCTATTGGGGGGCCACTGGTCTATCACACCAGTTGTTCAAAAAATTGGCCAGTGAGTTTGGCACTGTGTGTACCAGATTTCACTCAGCAAAAGAGGCAATGTTGTTGCAGGACACAAATACACTTGAAAAAGTTTACTCAGATAACACCCCACTTTAATATGTGGCATTGGGGGGGGGGAGCATTGGTGTAGCACACCAGTTCAAAAAATTGGCCAGTGAGTTTGGCACTGTGTGTACCAGACGTCACTCAGCAAACTAGGCAATATTGTTGCATGACACAAATACACTTGAAAAATTTTACTCAGATAACACCCCACTTTAATATGTGGCATTGGGGGGACATTGGTGTAGCACACCAGTTCAAAAAATTGGCCAGTGAGTTTGGCGCTGTGTGTACCAGACTTCACTCAACAAACTAGGCAATATTGTTGCATGACACAAATACACTTGAAAAAGTTTAATCAGATAACACCCCACTTCAATATGTGGCATGGGGGGGGGGGGGCAATTGGTCTATCACACCAGTTATAATACATTATAAGTGTTTTTGTCACTGTGTGTAGTGTTGCTGCAGAAACGCTCAGTCTCACCACCACACCTGTCACAATGCTGCACAGTGCACAATAATAGTACTAATCCACTATAATATGCTTTCTACAAAGTATATTATACTGTGGATTACCCCCCTCCCCCCTTTTTAGTGCACTGCACAGCAATACCAAAAACTTGCCGCCCTTTACATGACTTTTGTGGATATTAACAGAGCAATTTGTGTGTGACTGCAGCTGATCTCTAACTGCCCCTACAGCAACCACAGGATACCTGCCCCTATAGTAAAGAGACTGTAATAGACCCTAAAACGACATTGGAGCATTTTAAATGACTTTTGTGGACATTGACAAATCGATCTGTGTGTGACTGCAGCCGATCTCTAACTGCCCCTACAGCAACCACAGGATACCTGCCCCTATAGTAAAGAGATTGTAATAGACCCTAAAACGACATTGGAGCATTTTAAATGACTTTTGTGGACATTGACAAAGCGATTTTTGTGTGACTGCAGCTGATCTCTAACTTTACCTACAGCAACCACAGTATACCTAGTAGGCCCTATAGTAAAGAGACTGTAATAGACCCTAAAACGACATTGAAGAATTTTAAATGACTTTTGTGGACATTGACAAAGCGATTTGTGTGTGACTGCAGCCGATCTCTAACTGCCCCTACAGCAACCACAGTATACCTAGTAGGCCCTATAGTAAAGAGACTGTAATAGACCCTAAAACGACATTGGAGCATTTTAAATGACTTTTGTGGACATTGACAAAGCGATTTGTGTGTGATTGCAGCCAATCTCTAACTGCCCCTACAGCAACCACAGGATACCTGCCCCTATAGTAAAGAGACTGTAATAGATCCTATAACAACATTGGAGCTTTTTAAATAACTTTTGTGGATATTGACAAAGCAATTTCTGTGTGACTGCAGCCGATCTCTAACTGCCCCTACAGCAACCACAGGATACCTCTCCCTAAGCTCAAAAGATACTAGTAGACCTATACCGAAATACCAGCCCTCAAAAGGACTTTTGTGAATCTTCAGAGCGCTACATGTGTCTAGCAAGCTCTCCCTGATGAGCACAGCAGACCTCTCCCTACACTGGCAGAAAGCAGAATGTGAAATGGCCGCCAGATCGGGTCTATTTATAGGGTAGGGGGACTGTCCATGTCCGTGAATGTTTCAATTGGCTGTCGCGTTCCACCTGACGGCTGTGTCATGGGTCAAAGAACTTCTGAATGAAAAAGAAAATGGCGGCGCGGACATATTCGCGAACTTCGGCAAAAGTCCAACTTTTTGCGAATTTGCGAACAAGCAGAATTCACAGCGAACCGACCGCCGGGCGAACCGCAAGGCCATCTCTATTCACCACTCTAAAACTGTAGGCGTTCAAACCCTCTCACAGATTTGCTGTATCATACAGTATGATCAATGTGAGTGAGGGTGGTCAGCAGCACTTTGTAGGCACTAGAACTGTGCTATGTGTACAATAAACAGACTCAGCTTTAGTTTAACCATACCCCTTTAAACTCCTTTCATTGTCAGTGCAATCCATCTACACTGCTCAAAAAGCGATTGGCTGCTAGACCCCAGCACTATCTCATGGAAAAATGTTAGATGCTCCTCCATACCTAAAAGCTCGAACTATTGTTGCTGGCTGACACACAGTAAGGAGCAGTTGGGAAATGCTGGCATTGTGAGCACCAGTATGTCCAGGGGGGTCTTTTGCAAGGACACTGCCAATTTGCCTTGAATGGGCAAAGGGACTGTTTTTTTTTTTTTTTTAATTCGGACATGTATAGTACATTACATTCTAGTTATTTTTAAATGAATGGTGTGTTAGAATCAGTCAAAATGTTAATGTTATAAACCTAGTACTGTTTGAATGTGCTTAAAAGCATTGTTACATTTTTCACAGTACAATCAATTAAGATTCAAAATGTCTCATGCCTTTTCATATCTTTTCCTTATACAAAAACACTTGTTATGGCTAGAATGACTTTTACAGTGTAACAGGTTTTCTAATGTGATAGCTCCACAACGAAACATAGAAAATTTTCCGAATGATGCTAAGTACTGCTTAAGTATGTCTGAGGCATCTTTTAATCAGTTCTCAAGTGTCAAGATTCCTGTATTTCAAAAGAAAGAAACTCATGAGAATGCTAATTAGTGCTGAGCAAAGATGAATTGCAACATAAAGATTTTTTGGTACTAGGAGACCTTTGGATAGTTTTAAGTTATATATATCTATATTCCCACATGTAGTTTAAAGTACATTTTAAAATTGCAATGGGTAGTTTGCAATGTACATTATTTAGACAGTAAAACACAAAATAAAAAGAAAGTGTATATATATAGGTTAAAAAAAAAAAAATCTTGTTCATAAACCATTCGGAGCCCAGTCTTTAGAACTGAGTTATAAAAGCCTGTGGGGCTCTCATTTAGAACGGGAATGGATCCCAGTGTAAAATTCTTCACCTTTGACATCCTCCCTGAATAACTCCATAGCCATAGGTAAGGATGAGGTTCAAGATGAACATGAGTTTAAGGCCCCTTTCATACTTGGGAGTCCGTCGGCGGACTCAGTTTTTCTCAGAGGGGGATCGATCCGCTGATCCCCCGCTGAGCAGGCGGATGGCAGCTCTGTCTCCACGCTGTGTGCTGAGACAAAGCTGTCAGGTCCCTGCTGTTCTCTATGGGGGAATTGGATGAGAACAGACCACCTGTCCATTCTCATCCGATTCCCTGGACGGTTGGAAAATAGGGTTTCTATCCATCCAGATTTGACGGACCGGATCGGATGTCAGCCGACATGTCTCCACTGACATCCGATGCCACATAGAGATGCATGGGGCATCCGTTCAGATCTGCCTAAAAAACTGACAGGCGGATCTGAACGGTCCGCATGTGTGAAAGGGGCCTAACCCGAATTCAGTCCTTTTGCAGTTTGGCAAATGGTAACATACTGGCCATATTTGTGTGGCTAAACCCCCAGCTTATGTTTGTAAATAAACTTAAAAATCTAAAATCTATAATTTTGCTGTAGTAGCACTACCAAAATCCCTAGCCAACTAGTATATGCACTGCAATATTTTTGTCAAAGAATGCATGGAGGATGCATAGAGGTACATTTTTGCTAGCATTGGGCAGGTGCATTGTCATGTGTCATTGTGCATTTCCTTTGTGCACTGATTTGTGTCATTGACATGCTTTGATGTGAGTTGTTAGACCTTTTCAGTGTGTTTTTTTAATTTAGGGTTTAGTGTAGAAAGAGTTAAGAATCATTGGCCAAAATTTGTTAATACCTATTGACAATGCATGAAAATGCATCAAGATATGTGACATACATGTATTGCATTGTCGTTGACTTCTATTAGCCTCCCAAAGCAATTAAATACAGGATAAATGGATGTCACTTTTTTTTTTTTAATTCATCGCAATGCAGTGCTGACATAAGAGCAGACACTGTTGTTTTTTTGTGATAAAATGTGACAGTGTAAATCAGGCGTGTCCAACCTGCGTCCCGGGGGCCGCAGGTAATGTGGCCCACTGCCCCCTGACAATTATTTTTTTTTTTGCTGGGGAGGAAGGAAGTCAAGTCGGGGGCACGGCCACGGCGGCTTCAAACTAACTAGGCAGAGGCTGCCTTGGAGGAGATCATCCACTAGTTGTGTTAAATTAGTGCTGGGGGGGGGGGCGTGGCAGCTCAGGAAGGGCGCAGCGGCATTTTATTACTTATATACCATAACTATAGTATATATTTTATATGCGGCCCGAGAAAATTTCTCTACACTCAATGTGGCCCAGAGAAGCCAAAAGGTTGGATACCCATGGTGTAAATGGTCCCTAAAGAAAGTCACTGGATAAATAAAAATAACTAAATTTGTTTTTAATGTAAAGCTGTTTAGATTATGAAATACAACCCCCCCCCCCCCCAGCTGTTTATTCTCTTTGCTATGATACAGCAACTAATTTACAGCCTTGAAAAGATTGTGAAGGTGCTCATCCACACATGCAAAGAACACATAAGTTTGCATTTAGCAATAGATTGCATTATGCAGGCTGAACATTTTTTTTGTGATTCAAGTTTGGGATATGTTGCAAAGCAATGACCACAAACCTTTTGCGCACCCTCTCTGTTGATGGGCTGGATTTGCGGGAGAAAACTGATAATTACCCATAGCCGAGGTTGCAATTTCAAGGGTGACAGGCTTCTGCTTCTTTTAATATTGTATTAATTTTTTTGCATTGTATGCAAGGCTGTAAACATTATTTTAATAAGGAAAATAAAATTTTCAACGCTTGGTAGACTGGGTTCACATTTGTGAACGATTTACAGTTAACTCTAACCATGTCTGAAATATTTAAATTCCATTATTTATATTCTTCTGGATCAACTGTGGGTGTAGGATTTTGTATATGGGATTGTATGATTTTGTTCTTTTTTTTTTCCATATTATATTAAACTAGATGGACTTGTCTCTTTTTTGTCAACCATATTAACTATGTAACTACTTAGCTATGTCCTCAGTGTCCCACATGCTGTCTTGAAATGATCAAAACGGTTATATCATCAGTCACAACACCTATAAAAAAAAGTTGCTGGAAAATGTTTGTCATTTGTGGGAGCTAGACTCATTTCAGTAAAGCAATCTGCTCAGAGTACTGAGTATGATGCTTCTCACCCCCATCCCCCAGTACATAAAATTTGCACCACTGTGCCTCTCACTTTTTCTGTCACTGTTTTAACCAGTTCTGGACTGGAAGGATTTGCCCCCTTAACAACCAGGCCATTTTCTTGCGATTCAGCACTGCGTTGATTGTGTGGTCGTGCAACACTGTACCAAAATAAAATTGATGTCCTTTTTTTCCCACAAATATGGTGATATTTTATCACCTCTGCGACTTTTATTTTTTGCTCTATAAAAAAAAAATATATATTTTTTCACATTCTGCTATATAACTGTCCCAAAAAATGTTTAAAAAATTTAATTTTTTCATCCTGTTAGGCCAATTTGTATTCTGCTACATATTTTTGGTAAAAAACAAAAATCGCAATAACTGTATTTTGATTGGTTTGCACAAAAGTTATTGTGTCTATTTATTTATGTTTACTAGTATTGGCGGCAATCTGCAATTTTTAGTGGGACTGTGACATTGTAGCGGACAGATGAGACCCCTAACTTACCTTTTTGACACTTTTTGGGGGACCAGTGACATTAATACAGTAATCAGTGCTAAAAATATGCACTGTTACTGTAATAATGACACTGGCAGGGAAGGGGTTTACCTAGTGGGTGATCAAAGGGTTGAATGTGAGCCTAGGGGAGTGTTTACTAACTGTGGGGGAGGGGCTTGTAAAAAGACCATAGAGACCTGTGATCCTATATAGAAGGATCACAGGCGCTCTTTGATCTTTTCAGAGTTTACAACGGCTGACCATTCTTCTCTCTCAGCGGGGAGGCATCGCGGGTGTCCGGCAGCAATCACAGCCGCTGGCCCCATGCATCAGCATGCTGCCTAGTGGGGGCAGGAGCGCGCGCTTGCCCCCTAGCACAACGCGCACGGCCAACATAGTGCTACGTCGTTTTGTGGAGCCGTGAAAGCCTGTCACAGTAAAACTGCGGCGGGCGGTCGACAAGTGGTTGCATATGTATTGTATAAGTCGCGCTAAATTGAAAAATAAACAAATAAATGTCCAACTGTTTAAAGTCCCAAATATCATAAAGTGACTAGTGATGTATGAAATCTTGTGCTGCTTCCAAAAGATCCCGTAGGAATTGTGCTTACCAGAACGGCAATTTTAAATTGCAGAATTCATGTGATGAGATGAGTTCACGTGCCCAGGTGATCCAATGGAATTCTAGCGCAAGGAACTCCCAATATTGTGGTCGTGTATCATGTGAAGGAAAAATAATAATCCATAGCGTGATACCGTACAAAAATATCAATATTAAAACTGTGTAGGACTACAAATACTGTGAATCCTTCACCAATTGTGCAGCCGCTTACCAAAACAACTAGTAAAGGGCATGTAATCAAATCAGAAGAAAAAAGGACCGCCACCAAACGTAGAGCCTCTTACCAGATAGATCTGTATAGGTGTATTCTATCCAAGTATAGAAAAGGTGAACCACCACCAGACATAAGGCCTCTTACCAGATGGAAATGAAAAGCCAGCAGAACATTGAATCCACATGCACATGCAGCAAGCCACCCAAGAGCGTATAAAGCCTCTTACCAGACCATAAGAAAAATGCTCGATAACACTTGGTATATATTCCCAACGGAGAGGTAACCTCAGGGTCCCAATGACAATCCGGGCAAATCACTGATAAATACCACGATGTACCGCTTATTGTGCCTAGGTGGCCTCTCGGACCCCCTATGCCGCAAGCTGAGCCACTGTGTTTCTCAGGGTTGCAACGCCAGACCAGCCAATAAAGGAAAGAGAAGGCGCCAATAATGTAAAAACTTCCAACAGATTTATTCACATAAGGTAGTATACTTACAAACAAAGAAGAAAAATTAGCGAAGGATGTAAAGCCGCCGGCCGGACGGCAAGGCGCATCCGTTCCCTCGATAAGCTTCCGGAGATGACGTCAGCACGCCGTGACCTAACGGCGTTTCGTCCAAGGAGACGTTATCAAAGGTACGGACGGCGTGCTGACGCCATCTCTTATAGTCCGATCAACCGGATATCCGGATAAAGGTAAACAACTCCGCCATAGAGTCGGAGACCAGAGGACCGGAAGTCCGGGAATGGTTGAAATTCCTCAACATATTCCAAAAGACATAATCATATATTGTAATACAATTACATTATTATTCTGTGCGTCAGTCTCCACTATATCATCGCACAAAAAAAGTTAAATATAATGCATTTCGGTGATTTCAGCCCATCCAGAACCCGGCGCCATCTAGTGTTCCTATAAAGGAAACACAACGGATCGAGCCACCATAAGAATCCTCCGGGTGCTAGAAAGGCCACTTCACCAGAATTGCATACAATATATAATATACTTCAAAAAAAAGAGAAGAAACTTTTAATTCATCAAAAAATCAAAAATCCGAAGTTACACCCACATATTCCATTACATAATAGGTAAATGTGGACATCATACAATCCCAAAACTCTCTGCTCACATTCTGAGTACATTAAAGGAAAAACTCCCCAAACTATGACAACTCAAATGAACTATAATTGGCCACCTATGTGGGTGACCAGATCCTAGTCTTGTCTAATAATATTAAAACAATGTCAAACATAGATCCAAAACAAATTGGATCCATATTGGTGATCTATATATGAATTATAATAAAACTAAATAAAAATATAAAAATTGTGGCAATCTGTAAAATGTAGAGAGTATGGACAGATATCATTCAAATAAAAACTTTGCCCACGGAAGCACCTCAAAGGGATCCCCCAGTATATGATCCACATGAAGTGCGTCCATCGGCAATCATTATGGGGTAAATAAAACTATGAATTATCAAGGAATGCATTAAGCTCGACATCTACATTAAGGCCATGAGATACATAACATTTCACACGATGTATCCAGGACATCTCAAGTTTCGAGATGCCCCTTACGAGAGGTTCTCCTCTCCAATGTGGCACAAATCTGTCTATACCTAGAAAGAGTGTATGTCTCGGATCTTTATTATGAACAGCGGCATAATGTTTAGAAACGGAATGGATAGCAAAACCCTTCCTAATATTTGCCACGTGTTCATTCAATCTCACATTAAGGGGGCGCTTGGTTCGGCCTATATACTGGTGCCCACAAGGATATTGAAGAAGGTAGACAACCCCAGTAGTTGTACAAGAGATGAATGGTGCAATAATATGTTTACGTCCTGTGCTCCTAGAAACAAATTCCTGCACTCTTCTCTTTTTGTTGGAACTTAGAGTGCAGATTTGGCATCTGTTGCACCTATAGTAGCCCGTGAGTTGCTGTAAGAAACTTGGTTTAGGTGTAGGGGGTTCAAGGATGTTAGGGGAAACTTTATCTCTCAACAAAGGGACCCCTTTAAAAACCACCCTTGGTCTTTCGGGTAGGTTATTCCGAAGTACTGGATCGTTATTTAGAATGTGCCAATGGCGTGTGATTAAATTTTTTATACTCATATGCTGACTGGAAAATGTGGTCACAAAAGGTAAAGCAAAGGAGTCAGCTTGCTGTTGTTTTTTGGACTTATTCAAAAGCAGTTGTCTGTCCATTGTTCTTACTTCAGACAAAGTATGTTGGAGGAATCCCTCATTGTACCCTTTATCCAGAAATCTGGTGGTTAAGGTTTGTGCCTGTGTTTCAAATTCCCGAATGTCAGAACAATTCCGTCTAATACGGAGATATTGTCCTTTCGGGATGGCTCGCAACCAAGGGGCATGGTGACAACTGTCGACAGGAATATAGGAATTCCTGTCTGTTGGTTTAAAATGGGTAGAGGTGACAAATTGCCCATCTTTAATGGATATGTTCAAATCCAAGAAGCTGATGCTCAATTGGCTACATTCATAGTTCAGATGTATTCCCCTATTGTTGGAATTGAGATCTTCCAGGAACAGGGTTAAATCGTCGTATGTGCCGTCCCATAGGAGGAGGACGTCATCAATATACCTAGCCCACAAAAGAATCTGTGGGCGGTGGTAAGTATAGATGACGTCCTCTTCCCACTGGGCCATGAACAGGTTGGCCAGGGACGGAGCATATTTTGCCCCCATAGCAACGCCAGTGATCTGACGGAAAAACTGGCCGTTGTACCAGAAATAATTATGCTGGGTTGCGAAATTAAGCAACTCCATAATAAATGAAATCTGGGTTTCTGGCAAATGGGAGTCTCTGGTCAAAAACATGTTAACGGCGTTCAGTCCAATCTCATGCGGTATTACCGTATAGAGAGACGAGACATCCGCTGTGACCAACCAAAGATGTTCAGTAGGTCTAAGGTCAGACAAAAGATTTATGACATGTCTAGTGTCTTTAATGAATGACGGTGTAGCTTGGACCAATGGTTGCAAATAAGAGTCTATATATTTCCCCACCCGGGACGTCACAGAGTCAATACCGCTGACTATGGGGCGACCCGGGGGGGAAACCAGACTCTTATGCAGTTTTGGCAGATAGTAGATCACTGGCGTGCGGGGGCATTTAGGGATCAAAAAGGCTTTCTCCTTATTAGTGAGAATATTGGAGTTATAGCCTCTTTCTACAATTATTTGTAAATTCTTTTTATATGAGATTTTTGGATCTCTGGGTAGTAATGCATATGTTTTTTTATCACCTAGGATCCGTTGCATTTCAACTTCATAGTCTGTCCTGTCTAATACAGCTATCCCACCCCCCTTATCTGCTGGCCTTATTACCAGATCTTTACGGGCACACAAAGAATCCAGACCTTTCTGTAGATCATTAGACAGAGAGGATTTGTGAATTGGTATGTTATCCAAATCCCTTAGCATGACGTCCCTAAATACCCTTAATGAAGGGGCTAAACCACCTGGTGGATTAAAAAGGGACGCGTTAGCAAATCCTGAGTGTTGAAACTCGGTGCTAACCACTCGGTTCTCTTTAATGGGGTTACTCAAAACATAACATTTTATATTAACTTTACGAACAAATTTGTGAATGTTTTAGGGGTGTGGTCACACTTGAAGTCGCAGCTCACTACCTGTCACCTTTAGCGCGGTTATAACCTTCTTTTTAAGTGGTTGCATATACCTGTTTTACTAGCACCATCAGTGGCTAGGGCCACCAGTGTACTGTGGCCTTATTGTTTGGAAGATCTATCCATATCATACAGCATCATATTGTTTTTGAGTTGTCTTTCATTTAAAAACAAATCTGACACACTACCACTGACCTGCTATTCCATATGATATTAACCCTGCCATATACCACTGTGTTTAAAAATGAACAAGTTTTTCTCTTTTGTGTTTTAAATTGATACTTCTACAAATGTACAGGTATAATATGTGCTTGTTTTATAATAACCAATATTGATGGAACACACTATACCCAACAAAGGTCTTTTTCACATATATATTTTCACATACTTTTTTTTATTATTAAATGGTGCAGAATTAGCAGCAATACCTAATGTGATTGTAAGCTTGCAGCAGGCAGGCCTAACAGTGGAAGGAGGCAGAAGTCCAAATACACCTGTCATGAGAGAAATACTGGGGCTGCCTTTTGTTGTCATTCTTATTTAAAAATGCTAGCTAGCCTGACTATAACTGGCTTTAAATACCTTTGAATCCCCCTTTATGAAATAGTCATTTAGCATATTAAAGCAAAAGAAATGTCAAAATTCTAGACCTGAACACTTGTTTCGGGTCAGTTATTTAAAAATGATTAAAATTAAAAATAAAAATTAATTTTAAAAATATTGAAGCCATAGCATCCACATGACAATCAGACAACTTATATTTTCAGAAGAGAGGTCAGCAATGACAACTTGAAGTGCTGCTTTCAAAGCTAAGTTTTTCCTCTGTCTTGGGTTGAAAGCTGCATAAAGGACATGAGCTTTAATATTTTTCAATGTGGAAAACTCAACTCTGGTGGGACACGTAAAAATTATATGGCAGATGATCCACTTGAAATATGGAAATAGTCTGTATGTATAATATAAAACAATCAACCATATTTTATTTTTAGTAAACTCAAACTAAGACTTTGGTAAAAGAAAACAAAATGGACAATTGTCTGAAGGATTATCCTATCCAATAATTGCAGGTATCTGCTCTTTATTATTCAGGCCAATCAGGTTGAAATCATGATCAGTAACTATTTAAATCTTCAAACCTGTCAGTTTCCTATGATATACATCTGTAACGGAAATGCGGTTTATTCTGCCTATTTCCCATCATATAATCCAACTCCGATCTAATAAATTATATATGTTAATGTAGAAAGTTAAATTGTCACTGACAAAGACATGCTTGGCAGACACTACAGGCACAGATGGAGTATGTTTATATTAGACATGTGCAATATGTACGACATACTACAATATGGTTCTGTACTTCACTGAACTCATTCCTTTGTTTAACAAAGTCAATGTTGCGTGTTTATAGGAATTGCATGATCAACACAGCGAGTGACAGATGCTTGATCTCCCATTTGTCTAACTCAAATACAATGTATGCTTAGGGCTACATGCTTTGTTTTAAAGTAACATGTATATGTGTCAACCAGATTGAGGTTAGAGGTTTAGAATACCAGCATAATAAATATGGCATTAAAAAGTGGAACTCTGCAACACTACCTATTGGAAGTAATTCAAATTTTTAAATCAGGTTGAAAAATTCATCTTTTATATTACATTTTCAGTGTCCCAAATTTAACTAAATCACTAATACGTTGAAAACTGGGATAGATGGTTCGATGTGCTCAGCCTTGAAAAATGATTCCATATTGCTCTGAATTTACTATATTTTGAAGCACTAGAAATGAAGCAATATCTTTAAATCTACTTTGCAGGCAATTCACCTGGTCTGCTGTGAATCTCTTTGTTGCATAAAAAACTGCAGTAAATTGTCAGTTTTATGAACACTGAATTTTTATAGGGTTACATATATTGTCCTGAAAATCAATGGACAATGCTTCCTATCAAGTTCTTGCAAATGGCACACCCTATGAAAGATATATATATGTGTGTGTTTTTTTTCAATGGTCAGTTAGCGGAATCAGCACCCCCTAGGTCAAGTTGCCAGATGAGATAACAATAAAAAAAGAAAGAGCCACCACTTAAGGAAGAACGGTCAGCAGCTTGGGATGCATTTGCAGGGAATCTACCTGGAAGTTATTTTTTACAGCAGTGCAGTGAAAACTGACATCCAGTGCAAAGAGCTTACTGCTGTGAAATGCTTGAGATACAAGCACTGGTTTTATAGGTGCAACTGTTTCAACTAATATTTGGCAGGTGAAATATCATGTATTTTTTCTTTAATCAGGTTCACAATGGCATCATCCCATAAATGTATTGGTAAATTTGTGCAACAAAGGTAACAATTTGGCCCAACCCAAGATCCATGCTACAAGATGGTCCACAGTGTGAGCCCAAAGATAAAAGGGACATGGGCCAGAGGCATATATCACAAGAGACAAAAAATAATATTTATAATAAACTGCATATATAAAAATACCCTTTCTACTCCTCCCTCCCTCATGGCCCCGCTATTGTTTTACCAAGGTTTATAATTTAAATAAATTATTCAATATTGACTATAATAGTGCAAATTACCAGAGAGAACCATTGAAATTGCTAACAGTAACATTCAGTTACCTATAAATCCTGGATATGTTGTTAAATGTCTAGTATAGACAGAGTGACTTAGTCCTTATCTAGAAATGGGGCGAAGCTGATAAAGTCATTAAGGGCCTGGAGACTTTGCGGCTTTTAATTTATAAATCCATCTGGATTATAAAAAGTCACATCTAGATAGGGGATGTTTTCTTGCAAGTGCCAGCAATATGAAAGTATCTACCTTACCTTAATGCTTAGCAGCAAAAAACATGCCTATTGATCTTAGGGTTCCATTGTGCACATTTTTCTTTCCAGCCATGAGGTGGTCCACACCCTCTGATAATATACAAACTTGATTCCAAAAAAGTTGGGACACTGTACAAATTGTGAGTAAAAAAGGAATGGACTAATTTACAAATCTCATAAACGTATATTTTATTGAAAATATAATATAGATAACATATCAAATGTTGAAAGTGAGACATTTTAAAAAGTCATGCCAAATATTGGCTCATTTTGGATTTCATGAGAGCTACACATTCCAAAAAAGTTGGGACAGGTAGCAATAAGAGGCCGGCTCATTTTGGATTTCATGAGAGCTAGACATTCTAAAAAAGTTCGGACAGGTAGAAATAAGAGGCTGGAAAAGTTAAATGTACATATAAGGAACAGCTGGAGGACCAATTTGCAACTTTTTAGGTCAATTGGCAACATTATTGGGTATAAAAAGAGCCTCTCAGAGTGGCAGGGTCCCTCAGAAGTCAAGATGGGCAGAGAATCACCAATTCAAACATTCTGCAGCGAAAAATAGTGGAGCAATATCAGAAAGGAGTTTCTCAGAGAAAAATTGCAAAGAGTTTGAAGTTATCATCATCTACAGTGCATAATATCATCCAAAGATTCAGAGAATCTGGAACAATATCTGTGCGTAAGGGTCAAGGTCGGAAAACCATACTGGATGCCCATGATCTTCGGGCCCTTAGATGGCACTGCATCACATACAGGGATGCTACTGTAATGCAAGGCCTGGACCGGCCTTCCGTGATACCGCAAAATTTCCCCAGTAGGCTGGCAAGTCCCCCCTGTCTTGGGGCTGCTAACATCTGAAAAAAATGGCCATGGCTGGCCCGACATGTGCAATGCACATGCGCCGCCGCCGCTCAGGAAAGCCCGTACATGTTCGGCTTTTCCCGTCCAGGCAGCGCATGCGCGGTGACGTGTTGGCACCGAGCGGTGCCATTTTTAAATATTAGGCGCCTTTTGTCGAAAAGGTAAGCGAGACTTCTCCTCAGGAGATGCAGTGCTGCGGGTATGGGACAGACATAGGACGTCACCTAAAGTGACAAAAAGCATCAGTTTGGACTGCATAGCGTCATTTCGTCACGTAGGCGGAATGCAAGCCGGAAGCTAGCTTTCCACTCTGCGAGGAGGACGCGCAGCCCGCACTGCTGACCACCAGTGATATTTTACTTTTGTCCTGCATTTGAACCCGACATATTTTAATCTTAATACTACTACACTATTTGGAGCCTTCTTTTTTCTTTTCCTACCACATTTGGTCGTTTACCCCGGAGCCTAAAGGAGCCGTTACCAGCCCATAGGACCACAAAGTAGAAACCTATTTAGCCCAGGGGGCTATTAAGCTCAAATGATTCTAATGCCATATGGCATATAGGACCCACTAGATCCGGTAAGTAATCCAATTTATTCACTCACACGTAGCAAGAAATCGATGATACGGCCAATCAAGCCTGAGCACTTGCACCTTCGAATTTTGAAGACTCACTTTCACTGAGGACTTTACTATTTTTGAGCACTAAAGTCACCGTTTATTCTGGACTATTCATAACTCATTCATATTTGAATACTGTTGATTGCATTCGGTTTTACCATTTTATACTTATAATTTTATATATCATTCACCAAGTCACATATGCACATTATGGCACCTATTTAATTATTTATTGGGAGTTTTTGATGATCTATATGTATATTTATTTACTTGATACTTTTAATTTATATTTATAACATATTTATTTGATTGAATATTTACACTCACCACAGAGATTGGCATGGATATTGCTATCCAATAGTGACTTATTAGCAAGCGCTGTATTTGGCCTTTCCATAAAACCATTCATTTTTCAGATACAGAGGTAGACTTACATGTGTCGTTGAAACAGCAGATGGTAGGTCCAATTAGTGGATGCATAGAGATCAGTAGAGATCAGTTGGAATGTGGTTTGGGAGTATCCACGCAAAGAGTTTAGGGGTATTGGAAAGAAAGAAGCCTCTATTTCTACCCAATCTTTAATTTTACCGTGTACATTCCAGTCTAATATTCTGGAAAGATGACAAGCTCGGTAATACATTTTAAGATCCTTAAGGCCGATACTTCCTTTGTGTTTGAGGAGAGTTAGCTGATGGTAACTAATTCTGGGCCTGCAGTTACCCAATATGAATTTGTTACATAAACTTCTATAGGTTCGAAAGAAGATTGAGGAGATCTGGATTGGTGCTGTCTGTAACATACACTGCCTGGCCCAAAAAAAAAAGTCGCCACCTGGAATTAACTAAGCAACTAACAAAGCTAAGCATGCAGTACCTATCCTATTGGATAGTTACTGCATGTGCCAAAAGAATGAGGTCAGCTGACAACTGAATATACTGAATGACCAGGTTATTCCATCAATGGACTTTTTCTTCCCTGATGGCAAGGGCATATTCCAAGATGACAGTGCCAGAAAACACCGGGCTCAAATTGTGAAAGACATCATTTTCACACATGGATTGACCACCACAGAGTCCAGAACTTAACCCCATTGAGAATCTTTGAGATGTGCTGGAGAAGGCTTTGCTAAGTGGTCCGACTCTCCCATCATTTGGTGAAAAATGAATCCAACACTGGACCGATATAAATCTTGTGATATTGCGGAAGCTTATCGAAACAATGCCACAGTGAATGAGTGCCATAATCAAAGCTAAAGGCGGTCCAACAAAATATTAGAGTGTGTGACCTTTTTCTTTTTGATTGCGTCTTTTTTTTTGACTGGGCAGTATATAGCAAGCGTGGGAGGACAAACCAGGAGAATAAAGGTTTGTTCCATCACTTAAGTCATTTGATAGATTCAAAAGAATGGGTAAATAGTTCTTGGAGTATAGGTCTTTAAGTCAGTGAGGGAGTTGGATACCCAAATTTGTTATGGCGTTGCTCCTTTAATGGAAAAGGTAAGTTTACTTGGCAGCGAAAGACTGTTTGTGGTGACAAAGAGATGTTTAAGGCATGGAATTTGGTAAAATTAATCTTGGAAGTAGAAATATTTTGAAATTGGTGGAATTCTTCTAGTAGGACAGGGAGAGAGATATGGGGTTCTGTAAGGAAGAGCAGGATATCATCCGCAAAGGCAGAAAATTTGTATTCTGTAGTGGGTGTGTACTCCTCGGATGTCTGGGTTAAGCCTAAGGCATCGCAGAAAGGGTTCTAGGACCCTTTCCTAGAGGAAGGACGAAGAGGATTGGGGAAAGGGGTCAGCCCTGTCTGGTCCCATTGTGCATGGGAAAGGCGTTTGACAGGAGGCCATTGACTCGTACTCTTGCTTTGGGACTGGCGTAGAGGGACATGATAAAGCCTAGTTCCATGGTCTTCAACACTGCTTCCATGTAGTCCCAGGCCACTCTGTCAAACGCCTTTTCAGTGTCTAGGGAGAGGAAGAAGCCTTTCTGGTCAGAAGAGTTCAATAGGTGGTGTAAGTTGATAGCTTTAATGGTATTGTCTCTGGCTTCCCTGCCAGGAATGAAACCCACCTGATCTCAGGCGATTAATGATGGGAGAAAGGGTAAAAAGCTGTTTGCTAGGATCTTTTCAAACATCTTGAGATCAACATTAAGGAGGGAAATTAGCCTATAGTTTGTTATTTGTTACACCCCACTTTAGGGACTAAACTACATAACCCTAAGGAAATAGCTGATGCCTTTAGTTGCTTCTATGAATCTTTATACAATTTAAAAAATGACTTTGCAACACCCCAACCAACCCTAGAGCTGATTGAACAATTCCTAAACAATGTATCTCTGCCTAAACTGCAACCTAAAGACTTTGAGTTTCTAAATTCTCAATTCTGTAGCACAGACATATTGGAAATGATCTCCTCCCTCCTACTCAACAATTTTCCACGACCAGATGGTTACTCTTCAGAGTATTATAAAAAATCCGCTGACACTTTATCCCCAATACTGCAAAAAGTGTTTCACATTGCTGCCTCCTCGGCCTCATTCCCATTTGAAATGTTGGATGCCACAGTTATTACACTGCCCAAACCAGGGACTGAGCCAGACAGAGCCCAGAATTTCAGACCTTTATCACTACTGAAAATAGACCTAAAAATTTACGCTAAGCTACTAGGTAATAGATTAGCATGATTCCTTCCTACATTATAAAAGCAAGATCAAAAGGTCTTTGTAGCAGGAATGCTACTAGGAAAATTATAAACCTAATCCACTCAGCTGAAAACAACAAACAACCCTCTGTTTATCTGTCATTAGTAGGGTTGAGCGGACACCTAGATGTCCGTGTTCGACGGGTTCGGCCGAACTTTAAAAAAAAGTCCGGGTCCGTGTCCCGGACTTTTACCGAACTTTTCCCGGACACCGAACCCCATTGAAGTCAATGGGGACCCGAACTTTAAGGCACTAAAATGGCTCTAAAACACCAATGGAAAGGGCTAGAGTGCTGCAAATGGCAGCAAAACGTAGTTAAGAGCATGGCAAGTGCTCTGCAAACAAATGTGGATAGGGAAATAACTTAAAACAACAAAAAAACTGAAAAATAAAACAATGTTCTTCATCTCTGAAGGACGAGGCCCATATGGAGTAGGAGGGAGGTTGAGGTGGTGGTGGATGTGGCGGTGTCATAGGCGTGCGCACAGGGTGTGCCTGGTGTACCTGGGCACACCCTAATCACCTAGGGCACATAGCATTATCGCTCTGTTTGCCAGTGAGGAGATGGGAAAGATCTCCCTCGCACCTGCTCTGCTCTATTTCTCTTTGCCAGCAGGGAGAGTAATGTATCGGGGCCATGTACATGTAGGCAAACACATGCATGTGTATTTCAACTTTGGCGTGCACACCCTAATGCAATAGGCTGCGCACACCTATGGGCGGTGTAGGTGGAAGCGGCGGTGGAGGAGGACCAGGGCCAATAGCCCCTACGTTAATCTGGCCCTGAGGTGGAGGACGAGGTAGCCAACACTGCTTCTTTTCACAAATTTTAAATGAGGGTACACCCCAAAAGAGTGAGAAAGAGCAAAAATGGAACAATGGCTGGGTAAGGTCGGTATCCATTGCTATTCTGCACAAGGTACGGAAAAGTCCCGTGGGATCCATGCCTGGTTCATTTTAATGAACGTGAGCTTGTCCACATTGTCTCTGGACAGGCGGCTGCGCTTGTCTGTTATAACACCCCCAGCCGTGCTAAATACCCGTTCAGATAATACACTGGCTGCAGGGCACGCCAGCACCTCCAAGGCATAAAGGGCAAGCTCAGGCCATGTGCCCAATTTGGAGACCCAGAAGTTGAAGGGGGCAGACCCCTCATTCACTACATGTAGGCGTGTGCACACATACTGCTCCACCATGTTGGTAAAATGCTGCCTCCTGCTAAGACGTTCCATCTGAGCTGCTGCTGTTTGTTGTGGCGTGCTGACAAAGCTTTTCCACATTTCGGCCATGCTAACCCTGCCTTCTGAGGTGCTGGCGGTGCCCTGGTTGAGTTGGCGACCTCCTCCTCCTCCTCCTCTGCCTTGTGCTTCCACTGTGGCCCCGCTGTCAGATGGGAATGCCAGCAGCATCGCGTCTACCAGCGTGCGCTTGTACTCGCGCATCTTGCGATCGCGCTCCAGTGAGTGAATTAAGGACGGTACGTTGTCCTTGTAACGGGGATCCAGCAGCGTGGCCACCCAGTAATCAGCACAAGTTAGAATGTGGGCAACTCGGCGGTCGTTGTGGAGACACTGCAGCATGTAATCGCTCATGTGTGCCAGGCTGCCCAGAGGCGACGAAAGGCTGTCCTCTGTGGGAGGTGTATCGTCCGTGTCCTCTGTATCCCCCCAGCCACGCACCAGTGATGGCCATGAGCTGGCCTGGGTGCCACCCTGCTGTGAACATGGTTCCATCTCCTCCTCCAGCTCCTCCTCATCCTCCTCATCCTCCAGAACTGTGCCCCTGCTGGACAATTGTGTCCCTGGCGTTTGTGTGTGCAGGAACCCACCCTCGGAGCCCCTTGCGAATGACTGCCCTGAAAGCCTTTGAAATGTTACCTCTTCATCCTCCTCCTCCTCCTCCTCATCCTGTGCCACATCCTCTTCCATCATCGCCCGAATTGTTTTTTCAAGGAGGCATAGAAGTGGGATAGTTAAGCTGAGAACGGCGTCATTGCCACTGGCCATGTTGGTGGATTACTCAAAAAAGCGCAACAAGGCACACAGGTCTCGCATGGAGGCCCAGTTATTGGTGGTGAAGTGGTGCTGTTCCGCAGAGCGACTCACGTGTGCGTGCTGCAGCTGAAACTCCACTATGGCCTGCTGCTGCTCGCACAGTCTTTGCAGCATGTGCAAGGTGGAGTTCCACCTTGTGGGCACGTCACATATGAGGCGGTGAGCGGGAAGGCCGAAGTTACGCTGCAGCCCTGCCAGGCGAGCAGCAGCAGGGTGAGAACGCCGAAAGTGCGCACAGACGGCCCGCACTTTCTGCAGCAGCTCTGACATATCGGGGTAGTTTTTAAGGAACCTCTGCACCACCAAATTCAGCACATGCGCCAGGCAAGTGATGTGCGTCAAACCGGCTAGGCCCAGAGCTGCTATGAGATTTCGCCCGTTATCGCACACCACCAGGCCGGGCTTGAGGCTCGCTGGCAGCAACCACTCATTTGTCTGCTGTTCCATGCTCCTCCACAACTCCTGCGCGGTGTGTGGTTTGTCCCCCAAACAGGCAAGTTGTAAAACTGCCTGCTGTCGTTTAGCCCTGGCCGTGCTGAAGTTGGTGGTGAAGGTATTACGCTGTCCGGATGAGGAGGCGGTAGAGGATGAGGTAGCGGAGTAGGATGAGTTAGGAACAGGAGGCAAACTGAAGCGCCCTGCAATCCTCGGTGGTGGAAGGACATGTGCCAAATTGCTATCCGCCTCAGGCCCATCCGCCACTGCATTTACCCAGTGTGCCGTTAGGGAGATATAACGCCCCTGACCGTGCTTACTGGTCCACGTATCGGTAGTTAGGTGGACCTTGGCACAGATGGCGTTGCGCAGTGCACACCTGATGTTTTCCCCCACTTGGTTGTGCAGGGAAGGGATGGCTTGCCTGGAAAAGTAGTGGCGGCTGGGCACGACGTACTGTGGGACAGCCACCGACATAAGCTTTTTAAAACTGGGCGTCTCCACCAGACGGAATGACAGCATTTCAAAGGCCAATAATTGTGAAATGCTGGCATTCAGGGCCAGGGATCGCGGGTGGGTAGGGGGGTACTTCCTCTTCCTCTCAAGTGTTTGGGAGATGGAAAGCTGAACGCTTCCACGGGACATTGTGGAGATGGTTGTTGGTGACCCAGGTGGTGGTGTTGCTGACAGATCGTCTGTTTGCGGGGTGGCAGGTGCCGGTATGACTACAGAGGTGGCTGGAGTGGCCGAGACTGCAGCAGAAGAGGAAGCAGGATGAGCCAGAGACGTTTCTTGGTTTTGAAGGTGTGTACTCCACTGCAGCTCATGCTTTGCACTTAGATGCCTGATCATGCAGGTTGTGCTCAGGTTGAGAAGGTTTATGCCTCGCTTCAGGCTCTGATTGCACAGGGTGCAAACCACTCGTGTCCTGTCATCAGCACATTTTCTAAAGAACTTCCACGCTAGAGAACTCTATTGAGCTGACTTTGGTGCGCTCGTTCCCTTGCTGCGTTGCGCAGTAGCAGGCGTAGTGTCTAGGGCACGGCCGCTCCGCTTCTGCACCCTGCTCCCTCTTCTGCTGTGCTGGTGGCTCTGTGCGACCACCGCCTCTTCCTCCAAACTACTCAGGTCACCTGCATGACCTTCATTCCATGTGGGGTCGAGGACCTCATCGTCCTCCACATCATCTTCCACCCAGTCTTCACCCCTGCCCTCCCTGTCGGTCTCCACAATGCTGAACGCCGCAGCAGTTGGCACCTGCGTTTCGTCATCATCGGAGACGTGCTGTGATGGTCCTTCCATGTACTCATCTTGAGAAATAAGTGGTTGGGCATCGCTGCACTCAATCTCTTCCACTTCTGGGGCAGGGCTAGGTGGATGGCCCTGGGAAACCCTGCTGACAGAGTCCTCAAAAAGAATAAGAGACTGCTCTATGGCTTGGGGCTCAGACTGCTTGCCTGATTTGCAAGGGGGTGAGGTGAAAGACGGTTGGACATTGGCTGCAGGTGCCAACTCTGACCTTTCTGCAGTAGACTGGGTGGGAGACAATGTGAAGGAACTGGAGGCACTGTCAGCAGCAAACCAATCTACTATCGCCTCTCTGTGTTCTGGCCTCATCACTTCTAGAGGCGTATGATGCCCTACCAAATGCTGATGCAGGTTCTGTCGCCTACTCACACTTGAGGAAGGTGTTTCACTTGTGCGTGTAGCTGGCACAGATCGACCACGTCCTCTCCTTGCAACAGGAGTTCTAGCAGCAGCACCACCACGACCCAGGCCACGGCCCCTATTTGACGCTCTCCTCATATTTCTGAAATTTAAGATCTTGCCCTAGAAAGGTCTTTATTGAATAGCGGAACAAAAGAACAACAGTATCGCACGGGTGTATCTCACAGTCAAATATGCAAACTATGCCGCAATTTAATGTTTTTTACACCAAAAGGGTGTGTATTGAATAGCGGAATAGGATAAAAAACTGTGTATCTCACACGTACAAACACAGACTAGGCCCGATTAAATTTTTTCCTACCCTAAAGGGAGGATGAGGAAGAGGAGTATGGAAAAGGCAGCACCCTCAAATCTTCAGAAGTATGAGATGAACCCCAAAAACTTGAAAAGGTGGATCTCACACGTACCGACACAGACTATTCCGCAATTTAATTGAGCCACAAAGGTTTTTATTGAATAGCGGAATAGGAAATATGATCAAAAAAAAGTGTATGTTTTTCACACGTACAGAAGCACACTAGGCCCCAATTACTATTGTTTGTACACCTAAAAGGATGGATGAGGAGGAGGAGGAGTATAGAACAGGCAGCACCCTCAAAGCTTCAGAAGTATGAGATGAACCCCAAAAACTTGGAAAGGTGGATCTCACACGTACCGACACAGACTATTCCGCAATTTAATTGAGCCCCAAAGGTTTTTATTGAATAGCGGAATAGGAAATATGATCAAAAAA
Source organism: Pelophylax lessonae (assembly GCF_965119305.1). Classification (NCBI taxonomy): domain Eukaryota; kingdom Metazoa; phylum Chordata; class Amphibia; order Anura; family Ranidae; genus Pelophylax; species Pelophylax lessonae. The sequence goes on from NC_138774.1 coordinate 130,746,993, forward strand.
AAGTGTATGTTTTTCACACGTACAGAAGCACACTAGGCCCCAATTACTATTGTTTGTACACCTAAAAGGATGGATGAGGAGGAGGAGGAGGAGGAGTATAGAATAGGCAGCACCCTCAAAGCTTCAGAAGTATGAGATGAACCCCAAAAACTTGGAAAGGTGGATCTCACACGTACCGACACAGACTATTCCGCAATTTAATTGAGCCCCAAAGGTTTTTATTGAATAGCGGAATAGGAAATATGATCAAAAAAAAGTGTATGTTTTTCACACGTACAGAAGCACACTAGGCCCCAATTACTATTGTTTGTACACCTAAAAGGATGGATGAGGAAGAGGAGGAGGAGGAGTATAGAACAGGCAGCACCCTCAAAGCTTCAGAAGTATGAGATGAACCCCAAAAACTTGGAAAGGTGGATCTCACACGTACCGACACAGACTATTCCGCAATTTAATTGAGCCCCAAAGGTTTTTATTGAATAGCGGAATAGGAAATATGATCAAAAAAAAGTGTATGTTTTTCACACGTAGAGAAGCACACTAGGCCCCAATTACTATTGTTTGTACACCTAAAAGGATGGATGAGGAGGAGGAGGAGGAGGAGTATAGAATAGGCAGCACCCTCAAAGCTTCAGAAGTATGAGATGAACCCCAAAAACTTGGAAAGGTGGATCTCACACGTACCGACACAGACTATTCCGCAATTTAATTGAGCCCCAAAGATTTTTATTGAATAGCGGAATAGGAAATATGATCAAAAAAAAGTGTATGTTTTTCACACGTACAGAAGCACACTAGGCCCCAATTACTATTGTTTGTACACCTAAAAGGATGGATGAGGAGGAGGAGGAGGAGTATAGAACAGGCAGCACCCTCAAAGCTTCAGAAGTATGAGATGAACCCCAAAAACTTGGAAAGGTGGATCTCACACGTACCGACACAGACTATTCCGCAATTTAATTGAGCCCCAAAGGTTTTTATTGTATAGCGGAATAGGAAATATGATCAAAAAAAAGTGTATGTTTTTCACACGTACCGAAGCACACTAGGCCCCAATTACTATTGTTTGTACACCTAAAAGGATGGATGAGGAAGAGGAGGAGGAGGTGTATAGAACAGGCAGCACCCTCAAAGCTTCAGAAGTATGAGATGAACCCCAAAAACTTGGAAAGGTGGATCTCACACGTACCGACACAGACTATTCCGCAATTTAATTGAGCCCCAAAGGTTTTTATTGAATAACGGAATAGGAAATATGATCAAAAAAAGTGTATGTTTTTCACATGTACAGAAGCACACTAGGCCCCAATTACTATTGTTTGTACACCTAAAAGGATGGATGAGGAGGAGGAGGAGGAGTATAGAACAGGCAGCACCCTCAAAGCTTCAGAAGTATGAGATTGTGTTCACTGTACCCCACAAAGATTGTGTTCACTGTAACCCAAAAAGATTGTGTTCACTGTACCCCACAAAGGTTTTGTTCACTGCACCCCACAAAGATTGTGTTCACTGTACCCCACAAAGATTGTGTTCACTGCACCCCAAAAGGATTGTCTTCTCTGCACCCCACAAAGATTGTGTTCACTGTACCCCACAAAGGTTTTGTTCACTGTACCCCACAAAGATTGTGTTCACTGCACTCCAAAAGGATTGTCTTCACTGCACCCCACAAAGATTGTGTTCACTGTACCCCACAAAGGTTTTGTTCACTGCACCCCACAAAGATTGTGTTCACTGTACCCCACAAAGGTTTTGTTCACTGCACCCCACAAAGATTGTGTTCACTGTACCCCCCAAAGATTTTGTTCACTGCACCCCACAAGGATTGTTTGTCTTCACTGCACCCCACAAGGATTGTCTTCACTGCACCCCACAAGGATTGTCTTCACTGCACCCCACAAAGATTGTGTTCACTGCTCCCCCCCTACAAAGGTTTTGTTCACTGAACCCCACAAAGATTGTGTTCACTGCACCCCACAAAGATTGTGTTCACTGCACCCCAAAAGGATTGTCTTCTCTGCACCCCACAAAGATTGTGTTCACTGTACCCCACAAAGGTTTTGTTCACTGCACCCCACAAAGATTGTGTTCACTGTACCCCACAAAGGTTTTGTTCACTGCACCCCACAAAGATTGTGTTCACTGTACCCCACAAAGGTTGTGTTCACTGCACCCCACAAAGATTGTGTTCACTGCACCCCACAAAGATTGTGTTCACTGTACCCCACAAAGGTTTTGTTCACTGCACCCCACAAAGGTTTTGTTCACTGCACCCCACAAAGATTGTGTTCACTGTACCCCACAAAGATTGTGTTCACTGCACTCCAAAAGGATTGTCTTCACTGCACCCCACAAAGATTGTGTTCACTGTACCCCACAAAGGTTTTGTTCACTGCACCCCACAAAGATTGTGTTCACTGTACCCCCCAAAGATTTTGTTCACTGCACCCCACAAGGATTGTCTTCACTGCACCCCACAAGGATTGTCTTCACTGCACCCCACAAAGATTGTGTTCACTGTACCCCACAAAGATTGTGTTCACTGCACTCCAAAAGGATTGTCTTCACTGCACCCCACAAAGATTGTGTTCACTGCACCCCACAAAGATTGTGTTCACTGTACCCCCCAAAGATTTTGTTCACTGCACCCCACAAGGATTGTCTTCACTGCACCCCACAAGGATTGTCTTCACTGCACCCCACAAAGATTGTGTTCACTGTACCCCACAAAGATTTTGTTCACTGCACCCCACAAAGATTGTGTTCACTGCACCCCACAAAGGTTTTGTTCACTGCACCCCACAAAGATTGTGTTCACTGTACCCCACAAAGATTGTGTTCACTGCACCCCAAAAGGATTGTCTTCTCTGCACCCCACAAAGATTGTGTTCACTGTACCCCACAAAGGTTTTGTTCACTGTACCCCACAAAGATTGTGTTCACTGCACTCCAAAAGGATTGTCTTCACTGCACCCCACAAAGATTGTGTTCACTGTACCCCACAAAGGTTTTGTTCACTGCACCCCACAAAGATTGTGTTCACTGTACCCCACAAAGGTTTTGTTCACTGCACCCCACAAAGATTGTGTTCACTGTACCCCCCAAAGATTTTGTTCACTGCACCCCACAAGGATTGTTTGTCTTCACTGCACCCCACAAGGATTGTCTTCACTGCACCCCACAAGGATTGTCTTCACTGCACCCCACAAAGATTGTGTTCACTGCTCCCCCCCTACAAAGGTTTTGTTCACTGCACCCCACAAAGATTGTGTTCACTGCACCCCACAAAGATTGTGTTCACTGCACCCCAAAAGGATTGTCTTCTCTGCACCCCACAAAGATTGTGTTCACTGTACCCCACAAAGGTTTTGTTCACTGCACCCCACAAAGATTGTGTTCACTGTACCCCACAAAGGTTTTGTTCACTGCACCCCACAAAGATTGTGTTCACTGTACCCCACAAAGGTTGTGTTCACTGCACCCCACAAAGATTGTGTTCACTGCACCCCACAAAGATTGTGTTCACTGTACCCCACAAAGGTTTTGTTCACTGCACCCCACAAAGATTGTGTTCACTGTACCCCACAAAGATTGTGTTCACTGCACTCCAAAAGGATTGTCTTCACTGCACCCCACAAAGATTGTGTTCACTGTACCCCACAAAGGTTTTGTTCACTGCACCCCACAAAGATTGTGTTCACTGTACCCCACAAAGGTTTTGTTCACTGCACCCCACAAAGATTGTGTTCACTGTACCCCCCAAAGATTTTGTTCACTGCACCCCACAAGGATTGTCTTCACTGCACCCCACAAGGATTGTCTTCACTGCACCCCACAAGGATTGTCTTCACTGCACCCCACAAGGATTGTTGTTTTTTTTTTTTTTTTTTTTTTTTATTTGGGGGTTGCTGGTGCCTCAAACCAGATAGAATGGGACTTTGCGGGCAAGTGAATGGTTATACATAGGAATTTAGGATATATATATATCAAGGAAAAGACAATATAAAAAGAATAGTATTTAATCCATAAATACCAATAGGATATATACAAAAGGCATTTGGTGAGAATTGTGCTTGGGGCAGAGGCCCAAGTGTGAGGAAGAAAAAGATGATTCGACAGAATCAGTGACAATGGTGCATCTGGTGACTTTAAACATGGATTTTTTCTGTTTTCCAATGGATGTTGAAAAGGAAGTTAATTCCAGAAAGAATCCTAGATTGCTGACGCGTTTCGGCTCTATCATGGGCCTTTCTCAAAGCGTTCAGTCACTCAGTATGTGGTCTATGAGAGTAACATGGGATGTAAGGATTATTGAACAAATCCTCTAGAGTATATCCAATACAATCTTGATATTAATAATGTTTGAAAATTACATACATGGGTGTAGCCATTGTTCCTGCGCAGAGGCCCTCTATCCGTTCACAATCACAACGGGAGTCGTGTACTGCAAGGCCTGGGATAATATATAATGTTCCTTTAAAAATTGGGGTTCAGATAGGTCATGTGAGTGTTTCAAAAATTATATATATATATATATTCCTCCACTTACAGTTAAGTTGACTGATAGGAGGGGCTTGCCACCGGGGTCCTGGGGTATATTCCCCTCTTTGTCCACCGGGCTCTTGATCTGAAGTGTAATAGGAATTGGTTTGTGTGGATAGAGTTTTATATATTGTACACGGTAACTTCAAGGGTGGTATGACTATGGTGTCCGGTTTATTATAAAAATAATAATAAGTGCCGACATCTCATTTGACTTTAAAAATGGTGTTTATACATAGGTAAGGTGACTTTTATAACCGTGACTAAATGCCAAAATTTTGTTTCCAAAGATAAGGGCTTTGAAGTCCGTAGCACTTACGATTTTGCAGGATGAAATGGAAGTATTCCTTCAGACAGCGCAGGTTAGGTCCGTCCTCTCCCCTCTGCTGGAGAGGAGTGAGGATTGCCTGTTCGTTCCCCGGCCTTAAGAAGCCCCTCGCGCATGCGCATTGCGCGCTGCACGTAGGCGGGCTCCATGGCGGCGTGACGTGGCATCGACATCTGCGCCTGCGCCGCATGGATGCGCGCGCCGGTCGCAACCCCGTTGTTGGGGACGCCGCTGTGGCCGCCGACACGGGTGGAGGGGCCATCTTCTCCCCGAGGGGATTGATTGGTCCCAAGAATCCCCTACGAAGTAGGGGTTTCCCGTGCCGGGTGTGACTGTGGGCTATTGCGGGGCCAATCTGCGGAGGCATGGTGTGTTCCCATGTACTGACAAGAAACAAAAATAAAATGTACGAAATCTAAGGCATTTTCATTGATATATGTGTGCATTCACACAAAGGTGGATTCAGCACTTTTGCAGTAGTTGTAGTATACTTGTAATATATTCATGAAACAAAAGTAATAATAACACAGTATTTTAACAGCAGTTGCATATATCACCACCACAGGTAGCTGTGGGTCAGGGAGGGACATTCCCGATTGCTGGGCAGTGCCATGGATAGCTCCAGGGCCATGTCCATATGCAATCGGTTTCTTGAGCACTAATATAGAAAAAAGGCAGTGTTTAATATACGATGGAATAAAGCATATATCTCGTATGCATTTTAATTTACATCACTGAAAAGGGGGGAGAGAGGGGGGGGCCGGATGTGTATGAGGTCATGGGGGGGGGGGATTTTTTTTTTTTGTGGATGTCACAATGATGCAAGCGTAAGGATGAATGGATGAGTCATTAATCTGTCTTGCCAGAGGCAAAGCCTTCAAGAAATGGGCGAAAGTTCTCGTTTTCATTTAGGCCAGGAGGTTTTGTGGCGTAGAGGTGTCTAATCCACCTCATTTCCATCTGAAGCAGTCTTTTATTCCAGTCCCCCCCCCCCCCCCGATGCGGTATATGGATCCTCTCAAGTGCTATAAAAGTCACTTTTGGCATTCTGTTTTTGTGATAGTGGGCAACATGCCTCCCAAGGGGTACATAAAAGTTGCACAATTGCATGCTGTTGATGTGTTGATTGACCCGTTTGCCAAACTCTTGTTTGGTCTTTCCTACATAGTAGGACCCGCATTGGCACCGCATGAGGTAGACTACTCCTCTCGTCCTGCAATTTACAAAGTGTCGAGGTCTGAAGGGCTCCCCGTTTGGGAGAGTGGTGTTAACACATTTTTGTATAACGCTGCATTGTCCGCAGTTTCCACATGGAAAAGTGCCCATTTGTTTACAGGGATCCTTTCTGGTTTCCTTATATTCACTGTGCGTCAGTGATTGCTTCATTGACCCTGCTTTACGGAATGTAATCTGTGGATTCTCTGGTATAAACAATTTTACCACGGGGTCTTCTTTTAGGATCAGCCAGTTTTTTGATATGATCTTCCTTATTTTTTGGTGGTCGTTTGTAAACCTCGTTATTATCCTGGTTATATTTTCCTGTTCAATGGGTTTCCGTCTGTTTTTATTTTTAAATAGAATGTTATGTCTGTCTTGCTTCTTAACTCTATTAAAGGCTTTTCTCAACGTCGTCTTTGTGTAGCCCCTTCTTAGTAGCCTTGCGGTGAGGATGTTTGCCTCTTTCTGGAAATCTTGTTCCTTAGTACAGTTTCTTTTAAGCCTCAGAAACTGACTGTATGGGATTGCAATCTTCAGTGGGGTGGGGTGGAAGCTTGACGCATGCAGTATGGAGTTGCCAGCTGTCTCCTTCCTATATAGAGTTGTCTTTAGAAGTCCGTCTTTATCTTTGATGATCCAAGTATCCAAGAAGGCAATTTTTTCCTTATCGTAGTTAAGAGTAAAGTACATATTATATTCATTGTTGTTCATGGCTTGCAGGCATTCTTTAATCATACTTTCTGGTCCTGTCCATATGATGAATATATCATCTATGAACCTTTGCCATAAGATGATATTATTGGCAAAGGCGCTGTTTTCTTCTTTGGCCAGGAAGTCCTGTTCCCAGGCCCCAAGATATGTGTTGGCATAGGAGGGGGCACAGCTTGTGCCCATTGCAACCCCGCATATTTGCAGGTAATAGGTGCCATTGAATACGAAGAAATTGTTGTTTAAGATGTAGTCCAACATCATAACTATGAAGTCATTAAACTTCATGTCATGTCCACTCTGTTCCTTCAGGGTTTTTTTGATCACTTCCATTCCCTTTTTGTGCGGGATATTGTTGTACAAAGCTTCTACATCGATCGTGATGAGAAACGCTTCCTTTGGTATAATAATGTCATCGAGGATCTGTAGGAGGTGTACCGTGTCCCTTGTGTATGAGGGTAATTTGGTTACGTGGGGTCTCAGGTATGCGTCTATGACTTTACTGGTGTTTTCGGTGAGATTTCCATTACCCGATATTATGGGTCTACCCGGTGGGTTGTTTCTATCCTTGTGGATTTTGGGTAACGCATAGAAGGTCGGTGTTCTTGCGTGTTTGGTCCTCATAAATTGCCACAATGTTTGTGAGACCATACCTTGGTTTAAGGCTCCATCGATTTTTTTATAGAAATCCTCTTTGTATGACTCTACCATGATGGGCAGTATCTTCTTATAACATCGTGTATTGTCCAGAATCCTCTGGCACATCTCTTTGTAGTCCTCGTTATCCATGAGCACAATGTTCCCCCCCTTGCCAGAGGGTTTGATTGTGATTAATTCATTGCTCTCTAATTCTTTGAGGGCAGCTTTTTGTTCTACGGTAAGATTTTGCCTGGTATTGTCTCCTTTTAATTTTTCCAACTCTTTTGTTGTTTCCCTCACGAAGAGGGCTATTGCTGGATTTTCATTTAGTGATGGAAAGATGTGAGATTTTTTCTTGAAGGCTGGGCGTTGTGCTCCCGGTGTTTCTACTTCATCATCTTCACTTTCTATGGGTGTATCCTCCTCAGTCCAATCATCTACCGCCCCTTCTTCTAGTAAAAGGTTCAAGTCTCTGATAGCCCTAAATTCGGCTGCAGTTAAATTCGTTTGTGATGTTTCAGTGATTGTTTTCTTACTGAATTTTACTTTCAGAAGTAAATTTCTAGCAAAGAGATTAACATCCTTTATCGTTTCGAAAGTGTCTGTGCCTCTATTGGGGCAGAAGGAAAGTCAGAGTGATAAAACTTCCCTTTGATGTTTAGTCAGTATATGTGTGGATAGGTTTATGATGGTCAGGCCTTCCTGGTCAGTCACCTCTTCCTGTGTTACTTGGCGGGTTGTTTCGTTTTCTTCTTTGTGCCTAAAAAAGCCTTCTATGGTTTTTGACTCCCATCTTTCATCTGTTGTGACCTAGTGAAAATTTGGTGGTGTTTTTTTGGCGCAGTAGTTCCTTCATCGAGTTGTGTATTGGGTTCCATAATGGTTGGTTCCTCCATATCCTGCGAGGATGGATCATTATTATCCTCTATTTCTTTTTGTTGATTTATCCGGGGTTTATCCCTGCGTCTATACTGTTGTTGTTCTGCTCCGGAGGTGTTTGCTGATGAGTCTGAGGAATGCAGTGGCCATGTATTCCTAGGTGTTCTATATGTGGCTCTTCTTGTCTGCCTGTTGTTTGTCTGCACCCCACAAAGATTGTGTTCACTGCACCCCACAAAGGTTTTGTTCACTGCACCCCACAAAGATTGTGTTCACTGTACCCCCCCAAAGATTTTGTTCACTGCACCCCACAAGGATTGTCTTCTCTGCACCCCACAAAGATTGTGTTCACTGTACCCCCCAAAGATTTTGTTCACTGCACCCCACAAGGATTGTCTTCACTGCACCCCACAAGGATTGTCTTCACTGCACCCCACAAAGATTGTGTTCACTGTACCCCCACAAAGGTTTTGTTCACTGCACCCCACAAAGATTTTGTTCACTGCACTCCAAAAGGATTGTGTTCACTGCACCCCAAAAATATTGTGTTCACTGCAGCCCACACACAGAAAAATGGATGTGGATCACTGACACCTGCCTATCTCCTATCCCACACCACACAGCAATATCGATTGTAGTTTGTAGAACACACTTTCCCTAAAATTCAGCAGACTCTGTCCCTAACAGGATTGAGAAGAGATCGTAGATCAGGAGAACTAAGTGCAGACCCCACCCCACACAGCAATATCGATTGTAGTTTGTAGAACACACTGACCCTATAATTCAGCAGACTCTATCCCTAAAATGCCTACAACTCGCCCTGCCTAAACACTCCGACCTGTCCCTCAATTCTATCCGGACACAAATGGTTTTTTCCTGCCTATCTTTCCCTAATCAGCAGCCAGCACGTTGATGTGTGCTCTGTCCCTGATCTAAGCAGCATAATGACGCCGCTGCGGCTGCCTCGAACTTATAAAGACCTGGTCACATGCTTCAGACGGCCAATCACAGCTACTGAGACATTTGCAGGCATGGCTGGGATGGCTTAAGGCACACCAGTTAAACGATTGTTGATTGGCTGTTGAAAGCCCGCCATGAAAAGAGCGCCAAAGCATGCAAAACCCGGAAATAAAACGACCGAACACGGATTTTTACCCGAATATACAGTAAAGTGTCCGTGTTCGTGTTCGGGTAACAAAAATCCAATTATTCGGTACGAACACGAATAATACAGTCCGTGTTCGCTCAACACTAGTCATTAGACATCGAAAAGGATTTTGACAGGATCCATTGGGGGTACCTATCACATGTTTTATTAAAGTTCGGATTTGAGGGCCATATTTACTCAGCCATATCAGCACTCTATCCAGCCCCCTCTGCACATGTATTCACCGAAGGTATGTTCCCTAACAAATTCCCTATAACCAACAGAATTTTAAAGGTTTAGGGTCTAACACTGTCATGTTGAATCTTTCCTAGCAATGTTATAATCAATAAGTCTAAAATAAGGATTTACATTTTCTAAGTGCAATATATATTTTTCTCCATGCTGGGTAATTTGTAGGGGATATATGCACTGAACTGATGTTTAGGGGAGGGCCATGTTTTTGATGACCTACCCCTCGCTTTATCTGTGTTTTTACAATGTTAATAATACATTTTACATTTTTGTCTAATAAAATCTATTTTTTATCTAAGATTTTGTATTAGTGTCTCACGTTGTGACAATAAAGTTCACTTTTTTACACAGGGGCTCCTACTTGGAGAGCCTGTAGACCTTTTCTTTATGGATTTGAATCATTAGGAAAAGAAAAATGAAGGTCGTTTTAATTAAAACCTTACATTTACAGATATTAAATTATTCTCAGAATGTCCTTGAGGTGGGTTTAGAGAAGCCACATTGTGTATGCTGTGGCTGTAATAGAGAGCTGGCAATTGTGTGGGGATAGATAATTTGTTTTATTTTTATACTGTTATTATTATGTATATATATATATATATATATATATATATATATATATATATATATACTGTATATATTATATATATATATATATATATATATATATATTGTGAGGGATTAGCTCGGTGGTAGGCGTATGGGTGACCCCTTTGGGGGGGTCGGCACACAGGGAGATAGCCGAGGAGTGGTTGAAAACAATATTTTTTTGGTTTATTCTTCCAATTTCTTCAAAGAAGTGCATGCAGCAAAAACATCAAAATAAAATAAAACACAAAATAAATCCTGGCCGCTGTGGGCGTCTACCTTCTCACAGCTGGAACCTACCTAAGAAGTCTTCCCAACCTACTGTTGGGCCGACACTGCTGATCCTACAGCAGACACTCAAATGTCCATTTGTTTGCTTTTCACACAGCACAAACATTGTCCATTGAACATGTCCCTTTGTTTTCTTTCACACAGAAACACTTCGTCTTCTCACCTTTGAGACGTCTTCACTCGTTTTTACCCTCCTGAGCGCACACCGCTTCAGGAGGTCTTCCCCATGCTCACAGCTTTCAGGGGGCACACAGGACTGTCCTCTACCCACATGGCGTCAGGATGCAGCACTCAATAGATTTTCTCTGGACAAATTATAGAGGCCTTGATCTCCTCATTCTGAACAGCTGAATGGTTTTCAACTTCCTGCTGGCTCTCTCTGCAGCCAACACCCTATAGTATCAGTGAACTTTCTAAATCAGGTGGAAATGTATCTCCTTCCTGTGACTACATTCCCAGATTTACCTGACTTCCTGTCACAATATATATATATTTTTTTTTTTTTATTTTGGCACTGGCAAATACCTACCATGGTAGTGCTTAGCGTTCCATGCTGTTTGCTTTATGATAGATAATTTTTTAGCCCTACAAATGAACAAAATGTAATAATCAGTATAACCCCCATTGACTTCCAAGGCATTCACCATAAAGTTTGCATACTTGCAGAAAAATTCACAAAAATGTTTGTGAATTGATTCCAGGCAGATGTATCCCTATTAAGGAGAACTGATGCGGTTTTTTATTTTTTTATTTTTATAAGCTTTTTTTAATAGCCTCCCAAATGGCCAGAATGAGATACCAGGATTGCCCCACTCCCTCTCCCCGTCCAGACTGCAATAGGATTTGCTACAGGGTTTGCCGATGTTCACAAACCTTGAGTAGGAATCACATATTTTTTTGAATGTGATTGCAGGATTAGGAATGAGCAAATATTCCCGTGTTTAGTTTGCAAACAGCCACAGAGGGTAAACTCTAATTTCCCTTTTTAATTTTCATTTTAATTTGTATGGAAGCTAATGAATGAATGAATAATACTAGCGATCAATTTCTGACCCTGCAATTAGTGAAATCCTCACTTAGCTTTTTACCTATAAATAGGCAGAAATTAAAATATAGTATTACATTTAAATTGTATTACTTTTCCTGTATTTGTTAGAGTTTTATAATCTTTTCTTAAAAAAAAAAAAAAAACAGGATTTAATATACAGCTGCAAGAAAAAGTATGTGAACCCTTTGGAATGATATGGATTTCTGCACAAATTGGTCATAAAATGTGATCTGATCATCATCTAAGTCACAACAATAGACAATCACAGTCTGCTTAAACTAATAACACACAAAGAATAAAATGTTGCCATGTTTTTATTGAACACACCATGTAAACATTCACATGCAGGTGGAAAAAGTATGGAAAAAGGTGCAGGTGGAAAAAGTTTTTGTAATAGTCAACTGGGGATTATTAAGTGGTCTTTGAGAAAGCTTCACCAAGCGAAACGCGTCAGTCCCATCCCTACCGGTTGTCACTACAACAATTGCCTGTACTTCATTGTGAGATATGTGATGTCAGGTTTACGGATACTGTTCCATTTTAATGTGTTTATATATGTCTTAATAAAATTAATTTTTTAATATTATCTATTCTTTATTTGTTCCTCTATGGTGCTCAGACTCACTGGTCTTTGATACCCTCTCTACCATCCTCTTATTTTATAGGCTTAGTCAGGACCCCGCTTTCTGTCAAGTAGTGGGACCTCACTATTCCTGTTTTGTCTTTTATCCAACTGGTTGAACCTCCTTTGGCAGCAATAACTTCAAACAAACGTTTCCTGTAGTTGCAGATCAGACGTGCACAACGGTCAGGAGTAATTCTTGACCAATCCTCTTTACAGAACTGTTTCAGTTCAGGTATATTCTTGGGATGTCTGGCGTGAATCGCTTTCTTGAGGTCATGCCACAGCATCAAAATTGGGTTGAGGTCAGGACTCTGACTGGGCCACTTCAGAAGGCGTATTTTCTTCTGTTTAAGCCATTCTGTTGTTGATTTACTTCTATGCTTTGGGTCATTGTCCTGTTGCAACACCCATCTTCTGTTGAGCTTCAGCTGGTAGACAGATTGCCTTAAGTTCTCCTGCAAAATGTCTTGATGAACTTGGGAATTCATTTTTCCTTCAATGTTAATCCGTCCAGGCCCTGGCGCAGACCCAAACCATGATGCCCCCACCACCATACCTCACATTTCGGATGAGGTTTTGATGTTGGTGTGCTGTGCCTCTTTTTCGCCACACATAAGTTGAGTTGTTTGGAAGAAACACACAACACTTGGTTTCATCTGTCCACAGAATATTTTGCCAGTACTGCTGTGGAACATCCAGGTGCTCTTGTGCAAACTGTAAACGTGCAGCAATGTTTTGTTTGGACAGCAGTGGCTTCCTCTGTGGTATCCTTAAATTAAATCCATTCTTGTTTAGTGTTTTACGTATTGTATATTCGCTAACAGGGATGTTAGCATTTGCCAGTGACTTTTGTAAGTCTTTAGCTGACACTCTAGGATTCTTCTTCACCTCATTGAGCAGTCTGTGCTGTGCTCTTGCAGTCATCTTTACAGGACGGGCACTCCTAGGGAAAGTAGCAGCAGTGCTGAACTTTCTCAATATATAGACAATTTGTCTTACCGTGGACTGATGAACAGCAAGGCTTTTGGAGATACTTTTATAACCCTTTCCAGCTTTATGCAAGTCAAAAATTTCTAATCGTAGGTCTTCTGAGAGCTCTTTTGTGCGAAGCATCATTCACATCAGGCAATGCTTCTTGTGAAAAGCAAACCCAGAACTGGTGTGTTTTTTTTATAGGGCAGGGCAGCTGTAACCAACACCTTCAATCTCATCTCATTGATTGGATTCCAGTTGGCTGACATCTCACTACAATTAGCTCTTGGAGATGTCATTAGTCTAGGGGTTCACATACTTTTTTCACCTGCAATGTGAATGTTTACATGGTGTGTTCAATAAAAACATGGCACCATTTCATTCTTTGTGTGTTATTCGCTTAAGCAGACTGTGATTGTCTATTGTTGTGACTTAGATGATGATCAGATCACATTTTATAACCAATTTGTGCAGAAATCCATATTATTCCAAAGGGTTCACATACTTTTTCTTGCAGCTATATATTTGGTGGTGTTCAGATTAAAAAGAGTCATATTTTAATAATAATTGCATATAAATATCTCACAAGTAAAATAAATGAAAAACTTCTAAATATAGAAATATTACTCAGGTAAAACACATTATTTTAGTAAAATAATTATAGCAAATTATGTTTTTGTCAGAATCTCACAAATCTTCATGATTTAGCTCTCATCTGTTCATAATCCTCAAGTTAAGGGATTAGTTTAACCTCATTGCTGCAAGAATTGCCAGATCGTGGCTGAATTATAAATCTGTTATTAGTAGTCATCATAATTTAAACGGATTTGATGAACAAGTCCTACACAAATATTCCTCTTTAAAAAAAAGAAAAAAAAAAGAAAAGAAGACTGGAGCACAAGCTTACATCCCTGTGCTTATTATATAGTATGTTTATAATTACTTTTTTTATACCACTAATGTATATGTTATTGAAATTTCTCATTCGGGTTCTTACTATCAATATTCTCTTCACCATTTGATTTTGTAGGTTACAAAAGGAAAGAAAAGGATTTTAGGGACCTAATATTTGAGTTTCTGACCTTTTGTTTTTTAAATTCACCTGGAAGCAAGCTGATGCTTGCAACTTTATTTTATTACATTTAATTTCTATCTACATATGTAAAGTTGATAACAAATAATTTATTGTTTCAAACACGTGTATTGTTTGCTTGAGTATACAGTATATTTTATGCAGGTAAACTGTGCCACTTCAAAAATTTTTGGATGTATAAAAAGCATAATGACCCAGCAAATAAATTATAATCAAACTCCAAATCTGCTTCTATTTCTTTCATCAGAGAGTGCATACAATATATGCATTTAGACAAGTATTCATACAAAGGCAAAGGATTAGGTCTGATAAAAAACAGACTATTGTGTTATGTTCTGCAAAAATAAATCCTTAAAAACAGATTTTAAAATTAATTTGGTACATAAGATAAACCTTTCATGGCTGTAATCCTTTCTAAGCCAGTGTTTCTCAACCTTTTTTCAGTCAAGGCACCCTTTAAAAATTATGGACAGTCTCGAGGCACACCATTATAAAATGTAAAACCTATTCTAATAGTTTTACATAATGCAGCAACATCCACACAAGTAGAACACCCAACGTTAGAGGGGATTTTTTCTTCCAAATCAAATACACTTTTGCAAACTGGTACTGACTAGTATTCCAGTGTTTCAATTCTCCCTCAGTTTTTCTCCATCACTCAGCTAATATGATACCAACACTGATGGAGAGGGGCAGGTGAGGGTCAAACAAGGATGCTATGCAGGCTACTGACATCCCCCATATCAACTGATGATGTCATTGGTTGTTAGGATGCTACAGTAGAAGGTTGTATTGGTTTACAATGAAAACCTGTGGCTTTGTGTAACTAAAAGGCAAGCTTCATCCACACGTCGGCTTCTATACATATTTTAGGCAATTTTTTAGGCATTTTGCCATGGCACCCCTGAAGAAACCTCAAGGCACCCTGGTTGAAAAAGGCTGTTCTAAGCCACTTACCTGAAACATTTAGGATGATCTGACAAACCAGAGAAAAGTAAAAAAAAAAAACAAAAAAAGAAAACACCTTCTTTGTTCTGGGTCAATAACTCAAAGAATTAAGAGCCCATGCAGTGCATTTTTGATATGCGTTCCCACTTTATAGAAAGTCCAAAATCCATGTTATCTAATGGGTTATAGTTCACACTATTTCACTGCAGTGTAGTGCAGTGTAGTGGAAAGAAATACAGAAATCTGCATTGTTTTCACAAGCAAAAACATTATAAATGCGTGTAAATGCAACACACATAAATACAACTCTGCAAAAACAAAAAACGTTTTTTTGCACCTTTCATAACCTGTCCTCCCCTATTCCACTTCCTGAGAAGTGCAGACTGTAACTGTCATCATAATGGTATCCAGGGCATAGATGGATTCCTTTATTACTATGGTCCCGGAGCACACAGAGCTCTTTGACACTTAGAGGCAAATAGTACAAAGAAAACCGAAGAAAAGCTGACATCTGGGGGATAATTTTAGCAAGAACATATCCTGTTTGGGATTAAATGATAAAAAGTCCAGAAAGAATCCACTGGTGAGTAAGGGTTGCTATATAACCGGACATGTACAGTACTGTATATAAGAGTTGTCATGTTAACCATAATTAGTATAACATGTAACCCAAATATGTAAAGTGCGCCAGAACAGAAAAGGAAGGGATGGCAATGTTTGTGTGGTCTGCTCCCCTGCCTAAAGCAGCTCATAGTTTTTTTTTGTAAAGTTAAGAATAGGGGGAACAGAAATTGGACCTCACTCTTTGCAAGTAATCTTCTCTCTATTCATGCAATGTTGTAACATATGGAATACTGGAAACGTGATTCCTCTTAAAATATTTAGCAAACATTTCATGATACCTTTTTACCTGTGGACCTGAGCAACATAGTGGTGCTGGACCAATATGGAGGTACACCTACATATATTTCAACCAACTTCACTTGCTGAAGTCTATTCTGGAGATTAAGCAGTAACTTGACTTAGCTTTATCTTTACATAAGACTTTATGATACTCCCCTAAGGTTCTCTTCGATACTCCTCAATGCAATGTTAATTTTCAGTTTTTTGAAAATTTTTGAGTTTTGAGCTTTGTTAAAGCCACCAATTAGTTTGATTTTCTCATTTCCATTCCTCCCCAGAGTTTTCTTTCCCTTGTGTGCATAACCCATCCTTACCTACCAGCGCTTCCCTGCTCATTTGTCATACTTTATGTCACTTGAATTAGGGGCTCCCTCTCACTTCTTTTTCTCTGGCATTTGCCATCTTCACCCTTTCCCCTCCCCTTTATTTTTTCTTCCTCCCTGCTTCTCAACCCTTCTTTTTCCAGACTTCCCATGCTATCTCTAAGGTCTGCGCTACAGAGCGGTTCTCTCAGTTTTTTTCTGTATTCACGTTTATCATGACTGGAACATGCTTTACATCTCTAAATGTTAGGGGCCTGAGCATCCCAGAAAAATGGCTCCAGACTCCTTTCAAATCTGAAAAAGCTCAGTACACAAGCAAAGAAACTCACTTTGGGCGGGATGTCCTGAAGCTCACAAACAGGGACTTCCCCTGTGCTTATTAGTGCACCTTTCCCCTTTCAAAGTACAAGGGCATCAGCATACTGGTGGCCAAGACGGTCTTCTGGACCTTTCGGTACTCACGCATAGATCCCCAGGACTAATAGATACTCCTCAAGAGGGATATACCGTTTACCACAGTGACTCTAGACAATGTATTTTTTTTCCAAATGCAGATCACCTCAGCTTTCTCCCCTCTCTGATGCCTATCCTCGTGGAATTTGTGAAGGGTATATTCTTGATGGGTGGAGATTTCAATTTTTCTCCTAAACCACTGCTGGATGTCTCCAGATACTTCTCCCACTTATACTCATACCTTAAAAAGGTAGAAGCAAAGCTCCAGCTGCTCAACCTGGTTGATCCCTGGAGATTAATGCATCTGAGAGGGAGATAACTCCTATTACTTTTCGGTCCACCACACCTACTCCAGGGTTGACAGCACAACGACCTACCCAAAGTCACATCCTCTAAGATTGACATAATTTCCTTCTCTGACTATGCTCTAGTCCACCTGTTTATTCAAAAAATACAAAATATGTGTGCAGCGCTAAAACAATAACAACGATATAAAATAAACACTATGTGCTGTGCTTGTGAACTAGATTGACAGTCCAAATGTGCACGAAAGTCCATAATTCAGAAGTTATAATAAAGTGTCCATTATGTATACAGAGTGTCAGAACACTCACCAGATATAATATCAAAGAATACAGTGAAATTTGATACACCTCGAGTGAGTAGTGATCCTTAAAATGTGCTCCTCCTCCCCCATATGGATGCACTCACCAGAAATTGTATATAAATGAGCATGAACAACAATCCAAACGAAAGCTGGAAAGCTGGCCCGGCCTGCAGGACTACCCCTTAGGTCGCCGTGCACTGGGTATACTGTAAATAATATATACTGTAAATAAAATGTGTAGCTTCTTTTAAGTATTATTTCGTTTGTATTTTGTTATCTTCTTTGTATTAAAATGTTCTTGAATGCTTTTCGGTGGTGGCTTTGTGAAATTAGATGAGGAAACTGATCTGGGATACCTGAAAGATGGCACTCCATGTGGAGAGGGAATGATGTGTCTGGATCACAGGTGTCCTCCTATTGATCCTTTCAATTTCAGCTCTTGATTGTGACTTAATTGTGACTCGCTCACCCTGAGCCCACCGGCTTGGGGGCTCAATGAATCTCTCAATACTTCAGCTTCCCAATTTTGGGACTTCTACTGTGATCTTTACAACTTGCACCCATCACATGACCACCAGACCTTCGTTGATCACTTGATGGCAACTCTTGATTACATTTGGGCATGCCTACCCTGGTGGAAACAGCTCGAAAAGACCTAGAGATGAGAGCAGAAGAACTGTGGCACTGACAGGTTTTTGCTGGTGTATTACCCAACTTTGGCACCACATTTTCTGACAGCCTATAACTCTTTAATTAGGGAAGGCTCCATGACTGCCGATTCACTATGAGCATACATTTTGTTCAAACACAAAGCAAAGACCCATCACAATGTGGAAATTACAGAACCATTGGGCGTAGTTTGTACGTCAACGTCACTTCCGGTTTTTGCAGTGGGGAGCCGTGGAACGCGGAAGAACTTTTAGCGTCCGGCGTCTGCACCCGAAACTGAACTCGATCAACCGAAAGCGTGAGTCTACCTACCCTTGCTTGTACTCTATTGAAATATACCACACCATGGGGCTTTCTCTGTCTTTGAGCACCTAGATCGGACCCACGTTGGGAGGATCCTCTGAGGTTTGCCCAGCCTAAGAGTACATGCTCGTCCCCATTCTGGTATATCCGAACATACAGCTTGCCTAACAGTGTGCTTTCTAAAGGGGTGAGTGCGACACCTAGTGTCCTTTTATAGGCACAACCTTTTTCTCACGGCTTCAGCCTTTCACCATTTACTCTCGCACCAGCACCACCTTTTTGGGCACTACAGTGTTTGGAAGTTTTATGGACAATAATAATTTTTACCTGTTTATACTATTTTTATTTTAATAAATACCCACACTTTCTATTTAATTATTCATTTATTTATTAAAATACCCGCACTTTCTATTTATTCATTTATTTATTTATGCACCATCTAAGAAATTTAACGCACCTATATTGGATGTTTTACACATTTAGCTTTTGAGCACTTTCTGGGGCTTGCACTTTATGACTCTATTATAAGTCGGTTTATTTATTGGTTGAGACAATCACTATTTATTTTTATACACGGGATCTTGTGCAATACACACGAAAATCAGGCTAGCGCCATTACCAACCTTCTTTGCACTTTATACAGAACCATTGCCCTACCTAATGTTGACCTGAAACTCTTTTCAAAAATCCTCTCAAAAATACTTGCTTTCACATATCTCTTTGTTTGGACCAAGCAGGATTTGATTTGATCCTGCAAAGCTAGGGATAACACCACCAGGATTCCTAATCCTATTAATGCAGCCTAATCCTCCAAGCTTTCTATTACTCTTAACTGACAAAGAGAAGGCCTTCAACAGGGTGTCCTGGCACTTCATGCAGGCCGCGCTTTGATATTTAGACCTGGGAACCCACATGCAATGGTGGATCCTATCGCTCTATTCAAACCCCTTGGTGTCAATATTAGTAAACAATATTTGGGATTACCAATGGAATGAGGCAGGGCTTCCCTCTCTCTCCAATAGTTATCATCCAACACCCTGAAAATAACTATTCCCTATGGATTCCCTATCTGTTTCAGGCATTGCCCGTGAGCATATCCTCATCTTTCTTCAAACGCACCAGCTCTATGCTTTTTTTTTCTATGTATGTTCTTATGATTCCATAAGCTATCCAGGTTTTTTTTTTGTATATTCAAGTTTTATTCATTTTTCATTAAGCGAATAAAACAATTCAAACTGTTACAAAAATTCACTTAAAAATTAAAATTCACTTAAAAACCCCACTTTTGATCACTCCCACACTTGTGCTTTTTTTTTTTTTTTTGGATACATGTAAAGCCTTGAACAGTGTAACCCTATCTATCTATTAAGTAACCCTATCTACCTTGTATTCTACAGCTCTATGGTTTTGGGCCTCGGATGATACACCTTTTATATAGCGACCCAGTTGCCAGAGTTTGAGTGAATCCCCCTATTCTCTGAAGCCTTTCCAATACATCATGGCATATGCTGATGAAACACTAATATATTTAGCTGATCCAAAATAATCCTTGTATCACCTGTTTCAAGAAATAGTAAAACTTAGAGACTACTTAGCTTCCGAGTAAACTGGGAAAAGTCCAGCCTCCTCCCTCTAGATGAGGCAGTTATACAGGTGATTCATCTGAGTTTGCAACTTCAGGTTGTACACTTCTTTAGATATTTAGGGGTCAGGGTGCAATTGCCCTTGTGTTCTTATATCACAAATAATTTGGTTCCTCTGATCTTTCAGTTACAACAACAGACTAAGCAAAGGATGGACCTCCTGCTCAATCTGATGGGTAGATTTAACATGCTTAAAATGATTTATTCACCAAAGTTGCTGTATGTTTTGGCTAATTATCCTTGTCAAATTCTGTGACCACTTTTTAAACAGATTAATGTATTTGCATGGCATTTCTTTGACAATGTAAAACCTCTAGAATTGTACTGGAAGTCCTGAAACTACCGACCCATTTAGCAGGACTAGCCTTTCCTAATTTTCACCTTTACTATCTGGCACCTCAATTAATTTACATATATGACTAGCTTCACCCCATGTCAGCTAATGCCTTTAATACTACTGAGACTGCCATAGTCTTGTCTTTTGAAACTATCGCGTACCTGGTGATGACTGGAGAGTGTGAGGGCACAGAGAGGCACGAGTGCTGGAGTAGCTGGCTGTTGAAGTTCGCACTTAGGTGGATGAAGCTGTGAGTTGCAGTCCTAGGAACAGGATCCTGAAGCAGCTTGGCACCACAGTGGGGTAGCAGAGCCGATAAGCAGGCAGTGACCAGCAGCAGTCGGGTAACAGGGGACCAAGTCAGCAGACAAAGCAAAGTCCCGGAAGCAGGCCAAGGTCTGTAACAGCCGGGTAGCACAGTACAGAATCAGCAGGCAAAGACAAGTCTAGTAAACAGGGCGAGGTCAAAGAGATCGGGTGAACAAGGTTAACGCAAGAGCAAAGGCAGGAGGAGGTCGGGTCATACACAGGAAAGCAGGTTCAGTGGATCAGGTCACAGGAATACAGGTACAAACTGAAGACCATTCAGCAACTGCTCATGGTGACAGGCCAGTTTGAATAGGTAGCTGGGCGCTAAGTACTGTATGCACGCTAATTGGTATGTGCATGTGTATGTGCAAGTGCACGCACAAATGCGAGCACATTAAATAGGAATAGTACATCTTTGCCTAGATGCATTACCATGTGAACAATACACACACACATAAATATTAGCATAAGCTTGCACTGGTTTTCTGGTGCTGAAAATCTGGTTTACCTTACAGAATCCCTTCATAACATTATCTACAGACACCAAGTACCCCCTGGCAAAGGCACTACTTTGCTGAAAACATCCCTCTCTCTCTCTTTCTCACAATACTGACCCATATCTTTACAGCCTCCTTGTCCAACTCACCAAATAATACTGACTAACGATACTCTTCCCTTGTATAAGCTTACTTTTTAACAAAGAGTGTAACCAAGGTTATTTGATAAAATATGGGGTAAATGGATTTCTATCCCATTTACACTGACCTCTCTAGATACAGGATATTAGAATCTTGTTCTACACAATGAACCTGTTTTTCTTCGTTAA
The DNA here is from genome assembly GCF_965119305.1 of Pelophylax lessonae. Lineage (NCBI taxonomy): Eukaryota > Metazoa > Chordata > Amphibia > Anura > Ranidae > Pelophylax > Pelophylax lessonae. Next base: position 130,768,644 of record NC_138774.1, read on the forward strand.
ATATGGTACTTACTGTATTGGTAACACGTTTGTGGCTGATGTTAGTTTTTGAGATGTGAGAGAAATGTTGTTTTGTTTCTCTTTGTTTGTCTTTACTTTTTTTATTTTTATTTTTTTCAAAAGTTGTACAGAAAAAAGTACAAAAGCATTTTAAAGAAAAACTAAATAAATAAATAAATGTTATAGCGTCTACAAACTATGGGATGGTTTAAGTTTATTTTTATTTTTTTTACTAGTAATGGCAGCGATCGGTCACTAATAGCTGTAACTTTTGACACTTTTTGGGGACCAATGACACTAATATATTGATCAGTGCTAAAAAAAAAATATGCATGGTCATTGTACATTTGACACTGGCTGGGAAGGGGTTAACATCAGGGGGCGACCAAAGGGTTAACTGTGTGCCAAGCCAGTGTTTTACTACAGGTAGGGGAAGAGATGGAATTCATTCCCTACTTTGCAGGCACTCAAATTTCATCCCTTCCCTTCAGAACCCCGATCTTTCTTGTTTACATATTCAGATCGCTGTTTTGCTTCTCTGCTTAATGATCAATGGGTGTAAAAAGACATCGGGTACTGTGCACACACCAATCGGCTTCCGCTGTGTGTAATCATAGCATAAGTGAGCCACCGGGGAGGCGCATGTGTGCCTCCTACCTGGAAGTATTAGATCACGTATATATATACATGATATGGTGCACAAGTGCCGCCTTGTAGCAGTAAAACTGCTATGGGGGACCTGGACTGGTTAAGTTCAAAGAACTAGGCTCACTTTGAGGTACGAGGGAAGAGCCTCTCTGCCCCAAAGCATCCTGCCTTGTTGAGGGCACATGACTTGATATGATAAGGAGAAGGGAGCTTTCTCGTCCCCCCTCTTTCCTAACCTGCTGGGTTTCATGCTCAGATAAGGGGTCTGGTATTAATTTTGGGGGGACCCCACACTGTTTTTCTTTTTAATTTTGGTGTGGGGTTCCTATAAAATTCATACCAGACCCAAAGAACCTAGTATGGATTGGGGGGACCCCCATGCCATTTTTTTTAACATTTTTCTATTGCCGGCATTTTTGTTTTCATTCAGCTGTCAGCGGGGAAGCCTGTTGATAGCTGATGACTCATCTGTTGTTAGGGACGCCTTCCTGGCTCGCTTCTTAACAACCAGATATTTACTGTTCGCTGATTGGGCAATGCCTTGCCCAATCAGGGCTTAGAATGCACTGTGCAGCATGCAGTACAATGTGGGTCACTCATCGGGCAAACATCTCGCCAAGCGACCCGGAAAGTCAGATGTTCACTGATCTCTAATTGTCAAACACAGGAGCGAAATTCTTGACCAATGCCACATTCTCTGCATATGTGAAATTCAGTTTTTGTTGTTGAATATCTGAATGTTTCTTTTTAGGGGTACTGGCTATTTACTTGACACTGCTGTCACTGAAACTTTCATGATGTCTGCTTTTCTGGGATCTTAAGAGAGTGGTCTTCATGCAAGCGTCACTGCTGTAAGTTGAGGGTTCTACCACACAGGGCATGTAAGTTTTCTCTGCACCCTCATTATCCACTTCTGTACTGCTATCTATGTAGTTGACTTAGTTAAGGGTTAAATGGAATTTTCTTCTCTCTTGAGTAGTTGGTCTTTGGGATTCCTCTTCTTCGTCACTTGCCAAGATGGTGGAAACTTGCAAATGACAGATCCACTGAGGGATTCACAGGACATTAAGAACATGGTTTACTTGTTTGACATTAGCATTCTTAGAGGTTTAGACTAACCTTGCTTTTGTTTCTTTCAGATTAGCGAGACTTGCTGGGCAACCCTAGGATTTTATAATGGCTTGCTTCTGGGACAACGCTGTCTTTGGAGCATTATAAAATACACAAAGATGCTTTTTAAAGTAAAGCTGCAAAGTTGCTGAACAATTCACTTTTCATTTCATATGTAAAAATACCACCTATCGTTTACTATAAAAGTTACGGGTTTTACCAAACCCATCCTGCCTACATGTTTTGTTTTTTTTTAGATAATGCATCCTTCAACTAAAAGAGAATTACAAAGTTGTGTACAGTTAAATTGAGAAATGTGAAGTATGTTTGGTTGGACAGGAGTAAATACCTTTACAAGAATGCAGTGAGTTAGGGATATAGCAATCCGGAGGTGTTTTTTCCCTTGGCATTTTTCATGGCAAAAAATGTTGATGTCAAAAAAGGAAAGAAAATGAAGATGCTTATTTCAACCTGAAATTCTTTCAAACAACACTAGCCGCGCATTTGCATCAAACTATGCACATAGTACATGTAAGAGCATTTGAAGACGTGTTTTAGGGTTGAAGTGAAGCTATCGTGACTTATCTTCATAACATGCTTTCTTGTTCCCTTGTCTTGCACCTGGCTCAATTAAGAATGTTATCTATCAAAGTTGGATGTTTGGAGCTGTAGACAAAGCAAATGTATTGTTTGGATTACATGTAGTTTGTGGTTCTTTCCTTTTCCTATTATAAACCATATCAAACAAATGCACAGAAAACATGTTGGGGTATAGAAGTCCAAACAAATGAGGATGAAAGGCTGAACTTTAACACTGAGGCATTTTTGAGCAGAAAACGTGTGCAGCAAGCAGTGAGGGACAAAGCAGAAGCTTTCAGCTAAAAAGGGGTCTAAGCATGCAGAAATAAGCCATCTAACACAGAAAAAACATGTGCCATAAGCAAGGTATGCACCAGAAATGAGCCATTTAATACAGATAAAAACATATGCCACAAGTAAAGTAGGCACCAGAAATGAGGCATAAAAAAGAGATAAAAACATATGCCACAAGCCAAACATAAAAGTGCATTTGTTAAGACAAATGAGGCTGTTAAAAGGCTTACCAACTGCTCCACCAGACCCAGAATGTTTGTTTTCCCTTCTGCTGTGCTCTCCTACCCCATTGCTCACTCCTGGTGAGGCCCTGAGAAGTGTTCATCAAAAAAGAAGCATGTCTGTAGCAAATTACCACGAACCTGCATTTTCTTTAATGCAGGAAATATTGCAAAACTCTGCCAAATACCGTAGTGTCGTGTTTTTTTGTGAATGCCAAAAAACTTTTTAAAAAACACTGAGTGGTATTTTACCACATTTCTTAAGGTGCTCGATACCTCTTCATGAACAGAGCCCATTGTCCTTTTGCAGAATAAATATGGGGCCAATCACATGCCTCCCTGATGAAATGGCATTTTGCAGTTAAGAGGATCCTGCGGAAGCACTGCAGTGTACTACATAGTGACGCGGTTTTGGGACCACAGCTCCCAGATAACCCAGTGGTCATTTATAGGGGGGTACCACCTCTAAGATTACAGGTTGCCCCGAACGTTGTCAACCCGCCACAGAAGCCTTCTGTCTTTTTTCAGAATTTAGTGGGTTACTTTCCCTGTCGGAAGTGCCCCATCTGTATTCTGAATGCATACCGTCCAAGGAAAGTTACCTCCTTTGTGTCATCTACTACACAGGAGAGTTTTGCTATCAAGCAATTTATTACTTGCACAACTAAATATGTTGTGTATATTATTTGTTGTCCTTGCGGTCTGCAATACATAGGTTGGACCAAGCGGATGTTGGTCACTAGACTCAATGAGCATGTGGCCAACATCCGCAAAGGTTTCCCTGGCCATAGCCTTTCAAAGCACTACACCTTGTGCCACAACAAGGACCCTACGGGTATGGTGTTCATTGGGATTGAGCATTTTGTGGCAAACTGGCGTGGGAGTAATATGGTCAGGGAGATTTCCAAGCTTGAGGCTAGATGGATTTATAGACATACGCTCCACATGGTATGAATGTGGAGTGGGGCGTCAATGCCTTTATATCCAATAGTTAATTTTCTCTTAATTTTTCTTTTGGTTCTCTGATTCCTCATTTATTTATTTTTTAATCATAATTTTAACATTTGGAATTTGTTCAATTTGCACATATGTCTTGTGTATATTTGTTGTGTTGTAGATTTATGTATGTATTTTTACTTTTATTCCACAAGATGGCGCTGTAATGTGCTGTTCTGTGGGATTGTTTCTTTCCTTAGGGAGATGGTGCTGTTATATTTACATATTTTGCATATTCAAATTTAGCTTTATATTCCTTTGTCACATTAATTATTAAATGCTGACTGGCTTTGAGAGTACTCCCTTGGATATCACCAAGGATTTTTTATGCTCCCTGTGATTATAGGGGCTTGGTATATGGTACATGGTGTAGCTGGGTCCGTATACATATAATATAATAAAAGAAAATTTTTTATGCCAAATATGCAGATTTGCCCCATATTGTTCCTATTTATTTAGGCATCTTTGGGCTTATTGTATTTTAATTTTGGCTTTAACAATTTTACTACCCATAACAGACTAATTCTGGTTCTGTTCCAGAGCATAATGAACATCCGGTGGATGTTCTCTATTAGTTGAGTGCCGCTCGTTCTGTCCTGGGTACATAAATGTGCGCAATGCCGTCCGCAAACCACGCCCCTGACGACGTCATTGTTGACGAAACGCTGCGTCGGGCGGGCTACGGAACGTGTAACGTCATTGTGCTGGAGGACACAGCGGCCATCTTCTTGGAAGGAAATAACCCACACTGTTTATACGCTGAAGCCATCCTGATAGAATGTGAGTGTATTTTATTATTTAATAAAGCACTACTTTAATTTAACTTACTGCACTATGAGCCTTTTCACTATTTTTGGGGCCATATGAGGATCTGTGACTCATCTGCAATTCATGTTCCTGAGAAGTTATGGAGATCTGTGGTTAGTTTGGATGAACCAGCGTGGAGATTATTTATCTGGTGCAGTCTTATCAGCCTGACGGTAAGGGTCAGTGTGTTTGGTGACATCTGGTGGTGGTGATATGTTTAACCCAGCAATACCATCTTGGAATCACATACATTTGCTGATTAAAACCGAATAGGACTACACACAGATTTTTTTGGAACTTTTATATGCTTGTTCTCTAGCGCTGCACCTATTATTTTATACATGATGGATAAGTATCTGCCTATATTTCCAATCATTCAGGACACCATTGATCGGGCGACATTGAGGACCATAAAGATAAAATAGCTAAAAAAAAAAATAGCTAGACCAAGGCTCGGCCTAGGCTATTGTCAAGGTCAGTGTTAATGTCAGTGAGTTTTAGAGTTTTAGAACTTACTAAAACTGGTGTACAAAGAATCTGGTGCTACTGAGCATAGTAACTAATCAGCGTTTAACTTTAGTTTGTTCAAAAAAGCTTTGACAGTAAAACCTAGAAGCCAATTTCTCACTTAGCACAGCTGCTCCAGATTCTGTGTGCACCGATTTTAATAAAATTCCCCACATGGGGTATCATTGTGAACAACAAAAGTAGGAGAATTTATATATTTATTTATTTTTGTGGTTGGTCACGGTAATGAAAAGAGAAATATACAGCTAAAGTTTCAAATTTTTTTTTTCTTTACTATTTTCAACAAGTTTTCCTTTCGCTAATTACATAAAAAAAAAATCAGAAGATATCTATTAATATTTATCAAAAAATATAAGCCCAATTTATCTTAAAAAATAATTCACCTGGATACACCAATTGGTTGCAATGATAGGAACAGTTTTAATAATGTATGCCTAATACAATAATAATGTATGCCTATGCTTTAGGATTTATGGTATCTTTAGTCATGAAGGGGTTAAAGGCATAGTCCATCTTTTACATAAATTTAATAAATGCACCCACACAGCTAATAGAAAAAATGCACATACATTTTTGCATTGAAGCCTGCAAAAGCATTGCAACCATCATCAGTGCATCTCTGGTGCAATGCATACACTCCTTCATTGTTTACATCTCTCCCCAAGGTCCAAACAGATGTTTGTAACTACTGTAATGGGGGTGGAGGTAGTAAAAAAATAACTTAAAAAGTATGGTGCTTACATGCAATGAGATGTGCCCTTTGTGCTGGTGCTGGCTGTCCTAGTTGGGATTTTCCGTCATCTGCTCCCCCCACACAAACACATATGCACGCATACAAGTAATCTTCCAGCGCGGTGGGGGTTAATACAGCTGCTGAACCTGTCATAAGCACTCATCAAGAGTATCAACTATGCCTACCCCTTCTGCCCCCCAAAAGCTGCAGTATCATTTCCATCAATAAAAAGCACTCTACGAATGGAGGAGGCTGAACTTCCCTTATTTGCCTATGCTTCATTCATAAATCCCTTTTTATTATTGGAAGCTATAGTAAAGTTTTCATGAATGGAGGAAGTGGGCAGAATGGGCAAGCATAGTTGGCATGCTTGACAAGGCCAACAGCTGTATTGACCCCCGCAGCAGCAGAAAATTACCGCTGTTAAAGGGGGAGAGGACATCAATCTTAAATTTGGACAGCTGCCACCAGCACAAGAGACATTTCCTATTAAATGTAAGTAACAAATTTTGTTGTTCGTATCGTTTTTCCTTGATTTTATATTTTTTTTCTTCAATAAAGTCAATTTAAAAAAAAAATGTAAGTAACATCTCTTGTGCTGATTTCTCTAAAAACTTTTTTTTTAACAAAACGTAGTCTTTAATTCAAATAATCACAGGGCGCTGCATTGAGTAAGTGTGTGAAAACGTATTTTTCTAGTTTATATAACAGTTACTTCAGTGAAATGATATCCAGGACTTGGTAATTGTTTAAATTGCATGACTATGCCATCAAATAACCTGGGTAAAGATGTTAAAATCAGTCTCAGGGTGATTGGTGATGTTGAATGTCCCTCCTCCAGCTTATTGATGGTTGGTCTAGTTTGATAGCCTTTTAGTAGCATACCTTACATTTCATGCCTTCTGTCATGTTTTTGGACAACCAACATCTGTCTTGACATGTTTCATGACATTACAGTGATTGTGAGGAGTGGGGAAGAGTTATGCATGTGGTTATACTGCAAATGCTGGGGTATGATCCTGACAGATCCTGAATAGTGTTGAGCGAACACGGACTGTATTATTCGTGTTCGTACCGAATAATTGGATTTTTTGTACCCGAACACGGACACGGACACTTTACTGTATGTTCGGGTAAAAATCCGTGTTCGGTCGTTTTATTTCCGGGTTTTGCATGCTTTGGCGCTCTTTTCATGGCGGGCTTTCAACAGCCAATCAACAATCGTTTAACTGGTGTGCCTTAAGCCATCCCAGCCATGCCTGCAAATGTCTCAGTAGCTGTGATTGGCCGTCTGAAGCATGTGACCAAGTCTTTATAAGTTCGAGGCAGCCGCAGCGGCGTCATTATGCTGCTTAGATTCAGGGACAGAGCACACATCAACGTGCTGGCTGCTGATTAGGGAAAGATAGGCAGGAAAAAACCATTTGTGTCCGGATAGAATTGAGGGACAGGTCGGAGTGTTTAGGCAGGGCGAGTTGTAGGCATTTTAGGGATAGAGTCTGCTGAATTATAGGGTCAGTGTCTTCTACAAACTACAATCGATATTGCTGTGTGGGGGGTGGGGTGAATCTGCACTCAATCCTGATCTACGATCTCTTCTCAATCCTGTTAGGGACAGAGTCTGCTGAATTTTAGGGAAACTGTGTTCTACAAACTACAATCGATATTGCTGTGTGGTGTGGGATTGGAGATAGGCAGGTGTCAGTGATCCACATCCATTTTTCTGTGTGTGAGCTGCAGTGAACACAATCTTTTTGGGCTGCAGTGAACACAATCTTTTTGGGCTGCAGTGAACACAATCTTTTTGGGCTGCAGTGAACACAATCTTTTTGGGCTGCAGTGAACACAATCTTTTTGGGGTGCAGTGAACAAAATCTTTTTGGGGTGCAGTGAACACAATCCTTTTTGGTGTGCAGTGAACACAATCTTTGTGGGGTGCAGTGAACAAAATCCTTTGTGGGGTGCAGTGAACACAATCTTTTTGGGGTGCAGTGAACAAAATCCTTTTTGGGGTGCAGTGAACAACATCCTTTTTGGGGTGCAGTGAACACAATCTTTTTGGGGTGCAGTGAACAAAATCCTTTGTGGGGTGCAGTGAACACAATCTTTTTGGGGTGCAGTGAACACAATCCTTTTGGGGTGGAGTGAACAACATCCTTTTTGGGGTGCAGTGAACAAAATCCTTTTTGGGGTGCAGTGAACAAAATCATTTTTGGGGTGCAGTGAACACAATCTTTTTGGGGTGCAGTGAACACAATCTTTGTGGGGTGCAGTGAACACAATCTTTTTGGGGTGGAGTGAACAAAATCCTTTTTGGGGTGCAGTGAACAACATCCTTTTTGGGGTGCAGTGAACACAATCTTTTTGGGGTGCAGTGAACACAATCTTTGTGGGGTACAGTGAACAGAATCTTTGTGGGGTGCAGTGAACACAATCTTTGGGGGGTACAGTGAACACAATCTTTGTGAGGTGCAGTGAACACAATCTTTGTGGGGTGCAGTGAACACAATCATTGTGGGGTGCAGTGAACTCAATCTTTGTGGGGTACAGTGAACACAATCTCATACTTCTGAAGGTTTGAGGGTGCTGCCTGTTCCATACTCCCCCTACTCCTCATCTAGCCTTTTAGGGGTACAAACAATAGTAATTGGGGCCTAGTGTGGTTGTGTACGTGTGATATACATACACTTTTTTGGGATCATATTTTCTATTCCGCTATTTAATCAAAAACCTTTGGGGATCAGTTAAATTGGGGGATAGTCTGTGTTGGTACGTGTGAGAGAGATCCACCTTTCCAAGTTGTTGGGGTTCATCTCATACTTCTGAAGGTTTGAGGGTGCTGCCTGTTCCATACTCCCCCTACTCCTAGCCTTTTAGGGGTACAAACAATAGTAATTGGGGCCTAGTGTGGTTGTGTACGTGTGATATACATACACTTTTTTGGGATCATATTTTCTATTCCGCTATTTAATCAAAAACCTTTGGGGATCAGTTAAATTGGGGGATAGTCTGTGTTGGTACGTGTGAGAGAGATCCACCTTTCCAAGTTGTTGGGGTTCATCTCATACTTCTGAAGGTTTGAGGGTGCTGCCTGTTCCATACTCCCCCCTACTCCTAGCCTTTTAGGGGTACAAACAATAGTAATTGGGGCCTAGTGTGGTTGTGTACGTGTGATATACATACACTTTTTTGGGATCATATTTTCTATTCCGCTATTTAATCAAAAACCTTTGGGGATCAGTTAAATTGGGGGATAGTCTGTGTTGGTACGTGTGAGAGAGATCCACCTTTCCAAGTTGTTGGGGTTCATCTCATACTTCTGAAGGTTTGAGGGTGCTGCCTGTTCCATACTCCCCCTACTCCTAGCCTTTTAGGGGTACAAACAATAGTAATTGGGGCCTAGTGTGGTTGTGTACGTGTGATATACATACACTTTTTTGGGATCATATTTTCTATTCCGCTATTTAATCAAAAACCTTTGGGGATCAGTTAAATTGGGGGATAGTCTGTGTTGGTACGTGTGAGAGAGATCCACCTTTCCAAGTTGTTGGGGTTCATCTCATACTTCTGAAGGTTTGAGGGTGCTGCCTGTTCCATACTCCCCCTACTCCTAGCCTTTTAGGGGTACAAACAATAGTAATTGGGGCCTAGTGTGGTTGTGTACGTGTGATATACATACACTTTTTTTGGATCATATTTTCTATTCCGCTATTTAATCAAAAACCTTTGGGGATCAGTTAAATTGGGGGATAGTCTGTGTTGGTACGTGTGAGAGAGATCCACCTTTCCAAGTTGTTGGGGTTCATCTCATACTTCTGAAGGTTTGAGGGTGCTGCCTGTTCCATACTCCCCCTACTCCTAGACTTTTAGGGGTACAAACAATAGTAATTGGGGCCTAGTGTGGTTGTGTACGTGTGATATACATACACTTTTTTGGGATCATATTTTCTATTCCGCTATTTAATCAAAAACCTTTGGGGATCAGTTAAATTGGGGGATAGTCTGTGTTGGTACGTGTGAGAGAGATCCACCTTTCCAAGTTGTTGGGGTTCATCTCATACTTCTGAAGGTTTGAGGGTGCTGCCTGTTCCATACTCCCCCCTACTCCTAGCCTTTTAGGGGTACAAACAATAGTAATTGGGGCCTAGTGTGGTTGTGTACGTGTGATATACATACACTTTTTTGGGATCATATTTTCTATTCCGCTATTTAATCAAAAACCTTTGGGGATCAGTTAAATTGGGGGATAGTCTGTGTTGGTACGTGTGAGAGAGATCCACCTTTCCAAGTTGTTGGGGTTCATCTCATACTTCTGAAGGTTTGAGGGTGCTGCCTGTTCCATACTCCCCCTACTCCTAGCCTTTTAGGGGTACAAACAATAGTAATTGGGGCCTAGTGTGGTTGTGTACGTGTGATATACATACACTTTTTTGGGATCATATTTTCTATTCCGCTATTTAATCAAAAACCTTTGGGGATCAGTTAAATTGGGGGATAGTCTGTGTTGGTACGTGTGAGAGAGATCCACCTTTCCAAGTTGTTGGGGTTCATCTCATACTTCTGAAGGTTTGAGGGTGCTGCCTGTTCCATACTCCCCCTACTCCTAGCCTTTTAGGGGTACAAACAATAGTAATTGGGGCCTAGTGTGGTTGTGTACGTGTGATATACATACACTTTTTTGGGATCATATTTTCTATTCCGCTATTTAATCAAAAACCTTTGGGGATCAGTTAAATTGGGGGATAGTCTGTGTTGGTACGTGTGAGAGAGATCCACCTTTCCAAGTTGTTGGGGTTCATCTCATACTTCTGAAGGTTTGAGGGTGCTGCCTGTTCCATACTCCCCCTACTCCTAGCCTTTTAGGGGTACAAACAATAGTAATTGGGGCCTAGTGTGGTTGTGTACGTGTGATATACATACACTTTTTTGGGATCATATTTTCTATTCCGCTATTTAATCAAAAACCTTTGGGGATCAGTTAAATTGGGGGATAGTCTGTGTTGGTACGTGTGAGAGAGATCCACCTTTCCAAGTTGTTGGGGTTCATCTCATACTTCTGAAGGTTTGAGGGTGCTGCCTGTTCCATACTCCCCCCTACTCCTAGCCTTTTAGGGGTACAAACAATAGTAATTGGGGCCTAGTGTGGTTGTGTACGTGTGATATACATACACTTTTTTGGGATCATATTTTCTATTCCGCTATTTAATCAAAAACCTTTGGGGATCAGTTAAATTGGGGGATAGTCTGTGTTGGTACGTGTGAGAGAGATCCACCTTTCCAAGTTGTTGGGGTTCATCTCATACTTCTGAAGGTTTGAGGGTGCTGCCTGTTCCATACTCCCCCTACTCCTAGCCTTTTAGGGGTACAAACAATAGTAATTGGGGCCTAGTGTGGTTGTGTACGTGTGATATACATACACTTTTTTGGGATCATATTTTCTATTCCGCTATTTAATCAAAAACCTTTGGGGATCAGTTAAATTGGGGGATAGTCTGTGTTGGTACGTGTGAGAGAGATCCACCTTTCCAAGTTGTTGGGGTTCATCTCATACTTCTGAAGGTTTGAGGGTGCTGCCTGTTCCATACTCCCCCTACTCCTAGCCTTTTAGGGGTACAAACAATAGTAATTGGGGCCTAGTGTGGTTGTGTACGTGTGATATACATACACTTTTTTGGGATCATATTTTCTATTCCGCTATTTAATCAAAAACCTTTGGGGATCAGTTAAATTGGGGGATAGTCTGTGTTGGTACGTGTGAGAGAGATCCACCTTTCCAAGTTGTTGGGGTTCATCTCATACTTCTGAAGGTTTGAGGGTGCTGCCTGTTCCATACTCCCCCTACTCCTAGCCTTTTAGGGGTACAAACAATAGTAATTGGGGCCTAGTGTGGTTGTGTACGTGTGATATACATACACTTTTTTGGGATCATATTTTCTATTCCGCTATTTAATCAAAAACCTTTGGGGATCAGTTAAATTGGGGGATAGTCTGTGTTGGTACGTGTGAGAGAGATCCACCTTTCCAAGTTGTTGGGGTTCATCTCATACTTCTGAAGGTTTGAGGGTGCTGCCTGTTCCATACTCCCCCTACTCCTAGCCTTTTAGGGGTACAAACAATAGTAATTGGGGCCTAGTGTGGTTGTGTACGTGTGATATACATACACTTTTTTGGGATCATATTTTCTATTCCGCTATTTAATCAAAAACCTTTGGGGATCAGTTAAATTGGGGGATAGTCTGTGTTGGTACGTGTGAGAGAGATCCACCTTTCCAAGTTGTTGGGGTTCATCTCATACTTCTGAAGGTTTGAGGGTGCTGCCTGTTCCATACTCCCCCTACTCCTAGCCTTTTAGGGGTACAAACAATAGTAATTGGGGCCTAGTGTGGTTGTGTACGTGTGATATACATACACTTTTTTGGGATCATATTTTCTATTCCGCTATTTAATCAAAAACCTTTGGGGATCAGTTAAATTGGGGGATAGTCTGTGTTGGTACGTGTGAGAGAGATCCACCTTTCCAAGTTGTTGGGGTTCATCTCATACTTCTGAAGGTTTGAGGGTGCTGCCTGTTCCATACTCCCCCTACTCCTAGCCTTTTAGGGGTACAAACAATAGTAATTGGGGCCTAGTGTGGTTGTGTACGTGTGATATACATACACTTTTTTGGGATCATATTTTCTATTCCGCTATTTAATCAAAAACCTTTGGGGATCAGTTAAATTGGGGGATAGTCTGTGTTGGTACGTGTGAGAGAGATCCACCTTTCCAAGTTGTTGGGGTTCATCTCATACTTCTGAAGGTTTGAGGGTGCTGCCTGTTCCATACTCCCCCCTACTCCTAGCCTTTTAGGGGTACAAACAATAGTAATTGGGGCCTAGTGTGGTTGTGTACGTGTGATATACATACACTTTTTTGGGATCATATTTTCTATTCCGCTATTTAATCAAAAACCTTTGGGGATCAGTTAAATTGGGGGATAGTCTGTGTTGGTACGTGTGAGAGAGATCCACCTTTCCAAGTTGTTGGGGTTCATCTCATACTTCTGAAGGTTTGAGGGTGCTGCCTGTTCCATACTCCCCCTACTCCTAGCCTTTTAGGGGTACAAACAATAGTAATTGGGGCCTAGTGTGGTTGTGTACGTGTGATATACATACACTTTTTTGGGATCATATTTTCTATTCCGCTATTTAATCAAAAACCTTTGGGGATCAGTTAAATTGGGGGATAGTCTGTGTTGGTACGTGTGAGAGAGATCCACCTTTCCAAGTTGTTGGGGTTCATCTCATACTTCTGAAGGTTTGAGGGTGCTGCCTGTTCCATACTCCCCCTACTCCTAGCCTTTTAGGGGTACAAACAATAGTAATTGGGGCCTAGTGTGGTTGTGTACGTGTGATATACATACACTTTTTTGGGATCATATTTTCTATTCCGCTATTTAATCAAAAACCTTTGGGGATCAGTTAAATTGGGGGATAGTCTGTGTTGGTACGTGTGAGAGAGATCCACCTTACCAAGTTGTTGGGGTTCATCTCATACTTCTGAAGGTTTGAGGGTGCTGCCTGTTCCATACTCCCCCCTACTCCTAGCCTTTTAGGGGTACAAACAATAGTAATTGGGGCCTAGTGTGGTTGTGTACGTGTGATATACATACACTTTTTTGGGATCATATTTTCTATTCCGCTATTTAATCAAAAACCTTTGGGGATCAGTTAAATTGGGGGATAGTCTGTGTTGGTACGTGTGAGAGAGATCCACCTTTCCAAGTTGTTGGGGTTCATCTCATACTTCTGAAGGTTTGAGGGTGCTGCCTGTTCCATACTCCCCCTACTCCTAGCCTTTTAGGGGTACAAACAATAGTAATTGGGGCCTAGTGTGGTTGTGTACGTGTGATATACATACACTTTTTTGGGATCATATTTTCTATTCCGCTATTTAATCAAAAACCTTTGGGGATCAGTTAAATTGGGGGATAGTCTGTGTTGGTACGTGTGAGAGAGATCCACCTTTCCAAGTTGTTGGGGTTCATCTCATACTTCTGAAGGTTTGAGGGTGCTGCCTGTTCCATACTCCCCCTACTCCTAGCCTTTTAGGGGTACAAACAATAGTAATTGGGGCCTAGTGTGGTTGTGTACGTGTGATATACATACACTTTTTTGGGATCATATTTTCTATTCCGCTATTTAATCAAAAACCTTTGGGGATCAGTTAAATTGGGGGATAGTCTGTGTTGGTACGTGTGAGAGAGATCCACCTTTCCAAGTTGTTGGGGTTCATCTCATACTTCTGAAGGTTTGAGGGTGCTGCCTGTTCCATACTCCCCCTACTCCTAGCCTTTTAGGGGTACAAACAATAGTAATTGGGGCCTAGTGTGGTTGTGTACGTGTGATATACATACACTTTTTTTGGATCATATTTTCTATTCCGCTATTTAATCAAAAACCTTTGGGGATCAGTTAAATTGGGGGATAGTCTGTGTTGGTACGTGTGAGAGAGATCCACCTTTCCAAGTTGTTGGGGTTCATCTCATACTTCTGAAGGTTTGAGGGTGCTGCCTGTTCCATACTCCCCCTACTCCTAGCCTTTTAGGGGTACAAACAATAGTAATTGGGGCCTAGTGTGGTTGTGTACGTGTGATATACATACACTTTTTTTGGATCATATTTTCTATTCCGCTATTTAATCAAAAACCTTTGGGGATCAGTTAAATTGGGGGATAGTCTGTGTTGGTACGTGTGAGAGAGATCCACCTTTCCAAGTTGTTGGGGTTCATCTCATACTTCTGAAGGTTTGAGGGTGCTGCCTGTTCCATACCCCCCCTACTCCTCATCTAGCCTTTTAGGGGTACAAACAATAGTAATTGGGGCCTAGTGTGGTTGTGTACGTGTGATATACATACACTTTTTTTTGATCATATTTCCTATTCCGCTATTCAATAAAAACCTTTGAGGATCAATTGAATTGCGGGATAGTCTGTGTCGGTACGTGTGAGAGAGATCCACCTTTCCAAGTTGTTGGGGTTCATCTCATACTTCTGAAGGTTTGAGGGTGCTGCCTGTTCCATACTCCCCCTACTCCTCATCTAGCCTTTTAGGGGTACAAACAATAGTAATTGGGGCCCAGTGTGGTTGTGTACGTGTGATATACATACACTTTTTTGGGATCATATTTTCTATTCCGCTATTTAATCAAAAACCTTTGGGGATCAGTTAAATTGGGGGATAGTCTGTGTCGGTACGTGTGAGAGAGATCCACCTTTCCAAGTTGTTGGGGTTCATCTCATACTTCTGAAGGTTTGAGGGTGCTGCCTGTTCCATACCCCCCCTACTCCTCATCTAGCCTTTTAGGGGTACAAACAATAGTAATTGGGGCCTAGTGTGGTTGTGTACGTGCGAGATACATACACTTTTTTTGATCATATTTCCTATTCCGCTATTCAATAAAAACCTTTGAGGATCAATTGAATTGCGGGATAGTCTGTGTCGGTACGTGTGAGAGAGATCCACCTTTCCAAGTTGTTGGGGTTCATCTCATACTTCTGAAGGTTTGAGGGTGCTGCCTGTTCCATACTCCCCCTACTCCTCATCTAGCCTTTTAGGGGTACAAACAATAGTAATTGGGGCCCAGTGTGGTTGTGTACGTGTGATATACATACACTTTTTTTGGATCATATTTTCTATTCCGCTATTTAATTTAACTGGGCCTCCATGCGAGACCTGTGTGCCTTGTTGCGCTGTTTTGAGTACTCCACCAACATGGCCAGTGGCAATGACGCCGTTCTCAGCTTAACTATCCCACTTCTATGCCTCCTTGAAAAAACAATTCGGGCGATGATGGAAGAGGATGTGGCACAGGATGAGGAGGAGGAGGAGGATGAAGAGGTAACATTTCCAAGGCTTTCAGGGCAGTCATTCGCAAGGGGCTCCGAGGGTGGGTTCCTGCACACGCAAACGCCAGGGACGCAATTGTCCAGCAGGGGCACAGTTCTGGAGGATGAGGAGGATGAGGAGGAGGAGGAGCTGGAGGAGGAGATGGAACCATGTTCACAGCAGGGTGGCACCCAGGCCAGCTCATGGCCATCACTGGTGCGTGGCTGGGGGGATACAGAGGACACGGACGATACACCTCCCACAGAGGACAGCCTTTCGTTGCCTCTGGGCAGCCTGGCACACATGAGCGATTACATGCTGCAGTGTCTCCACAACGACCGCCGAGTTGCCCACATTCTAACTTGTGCTGATTACTGGGTGGCCACGCTGCTGGATCCCCGTTACAAGGACAACGTACCGTCCTTAATTCACTCACTGGAGCGCGATCGCAAGATGCGCGAGTACAAGCGCACGCTGGTAGACGCCATGCTGCTGGCATTCCCATCTGACAGCGGGGCCACAGTGGAAGCACAAGGCAGAGGAGGAGGAGGAGGAGGTCGCCAACGCAACCAGGGCACCGCCAGCACCTCAGAAGGCAGGGTTAGCATGGCCGAAATGTGGAAAAGCTTTGTCAGCACGCCACAACAAACAGCAGCACCAGCAGCTCAGATGGAACGTCTTAGCAGGAGGCAGCATTTTACCAACATGGTGGAGCAGTATGTGTGCACACGCCTACATGTAGTGAATGACGGGTCTGCCCCCTTCAACTTCTGGGTCTCCAAATTGGGCACATGGCTTGAGCTTGCCCTTTACGCCTTGGAGGTGCTGGCGTGCCCTGCAGCCAGTGTATTATCTGAACGGGTATTTAGCACGGCTGGGGGCGTTATAACAGACAAGCGCAGCCGCCTGTCCAGAGACAATGTGGACAAGCTCACGTTCATTAAAATGAACCAGGCATGGATCCCACGGGACTTTTCCGTACCTTATGCAGAATAGCAATGGATACCGACCTTACCCACCCATTGTTCCATTTTTGCTCTTTCTCACTCTTTTGGGGTGTACCCTCATTTAAAATTTTTGAAAAGAAGCAGTGTTGGCTACCTCGTCCTCCTCCTCAGGGCCAGATTAATGTAGGGGCTATTGGAGCTGCAGCTCCAGGCCCCTACCTTTTATATAGGCCCCGGGTTGGCCATATTCACTGTTACCGCTCTTCTGTCACTTGTAAACACAGAAGTCTGGCTTCTATGCTCGCTTCCCCAGGCAGCACCCTCAGAACCTCCCCACACAGCGTGAAGGCCGGACAAGGAGGGACAGTTGGCGATGCATGGATGTGTTTATGGGCTTCAGAGACAGCATCCCATGTTGAATTAGGCATGCATGGCTGCACCCTTCCTCCTCTGGGTGCATGGCAAGGCACGGCCCTTAAGGCCCTTCAAAATCCTCAGCACCAAGCCCATGATGCTGTTAATCCGGCCCTGGTCCTCCTCCACCGCCGCTTCCACCTACACCGCCCATAGGTGTGCGCAGCCTATTGCATTAAGGTGTGCACCCCAAAGTTGAAATACACATGCATGGGTTTGCCAGCAGGGAGAGTAATGTATCGGGGCCATGTACCTGTAGGCAAGGAGAAATAGAGCAGAGCAGGTCCCAGGGAGATCTTTCCCATCTCCTCACTGGCAATGCTATGTGCCCTAGGTGATTAGGGTGTGCCCAGGCACACCCAGCACACCCTGTGCGCACGCCTATGTCACCGCCACATCCACCACCACCTCAACCTCCCTCCTACTCCATATGGGCCTCGTCCTTCAGAGATGAAGAAGAACATTGTTTTATTTTTCTGTTTTTTTTTTGTTGTTTTAAGTTATTTCCCTATCCACATTTGTTTGCAGAGCACTTGACATGCTCTTAATTACGTTTTGCTGCCATTTGCAGCACTCTAGCCCTTTCCTTTGGTGTTTTAGAGCCATTTTAGTGCCTTAAAGTTCGGGTCCCCATTGACTTCAATGGGGTTCGGTGTCCGGGAAAAGTTCGGTAAAAGTCCGGGACACGGACCCGGACTTTTTTTTAAAGTTCGGCCGAACCCGTCGAACACGGACATCTAGGTGTTCGCTCAACCCTAATCCTGAACTGAAAAATCACGAATGAGTGGCGAACATCTTCAACATTATCCACTTAAGCCCCGGAAGATTTTACCCCCATTCCGACCAGGGGGTATTTTGCGATTCGGCACTGCGTGACTTTAACGGACAATTGCACGGTCGTGCGACGCTGTACCTAAACGAATTTAACGTCCTTTTTTTCCCACAAACAGAGCTTTCTTTTGGTGGTATTTGATCACCTGTGCGATTTTTTGATCACGCGCTATAAACAAAAAAAAGCGTCAATTTTGCAAAAATAACAATATTTTTCACATTTTTTTATATGAAATTCCCCCAAAAAAAAAAGTAAAAATCAAAATTTTTTAAAATTTTCGGCCAAATTGTTTTATGCTACATATGTTTGGTAAAAAAAATCGCAAAAAGCGTATTTTGATTGGTTTGCGCAAAAGTTATCGCGTTTACTAACAAAGGGAAAGATTTTTGTCATTTTTGTTGTTTTTTTTTTTAACGCGGAATGGCGGCGATCTGCGATTTTTTTTGCGGTACTGCGACATTGGGGCGGACAGATCGGACCCTTGACTGACATTTGTGACACTTTTGGGGTTACCAGTGACATTTCTACAGTAATCAGTGCTATACATATGCACTGTTACTGTAAAAATACACTGGTTGTGAAGGGGTTAACTTTATTTGGGAGGGAGGGGCTGTGTGTATCCCTAGGGGCGTGCTTTCTACTGTGATTGGCTGTGGCTTGAGCTGTAAGGACACTGATCAACGGATCTACTTACTAGATCCGTTTGATCAGTGTCTTTACTGCGAGGAGAATGACAGGTGGCTTGTTTACACAAGCTGCCTGACATTCTCCCTCTCCCCCGCCGATCGCCGAGTGACCGGCGGACATCGGGTCCGCTGGTCACACGCGCGGGGGGGTCCGTGACCACGCGGAAGTGGGAGCGCGCCTCCGGGGGCGCGCGCTCGCTCCCTAGACCCTCACAAGCTAGTGACGTAGCCCTATGTCACTTTGCCTGTGAGGGGCTGACTGCCGACGTAGATCGGCGTTAGGCAGTCGGCAAGTGGTTAAAGAACAAGTCCATTTTAATGTGACTAACTATTTCTAGCTATATCATACCCTGGATTAAAACCCCCACAGAAAACATTCAACATTGCAAGAAGAATTGAGTTTTTATCGTGCAAGTCAGCATCTTAAGAAACCAGTTGTTGTCTTTCCTTAAAAAGTAATTATTATACTTTCATTGTGTCTTTCTGTCTTGTCTTACAATATATTATTGTTTATTATTTGACTTCCCCCTGCAGTCAACTGTTTCCCAGAAGCAAAACAAGTACAAAAACAGCAAGGTGCTTCCTGAACTGTTATAAAATGCATTGATTCCCTACTGCTTGATAAAACTTGCATACATTTTTCTTTGAATTTGAGGTTACAGTCTATATAGCTCAAATGCAGCTAAGTAGGGCAGAAGCATTAATGTATGAAGAATAGAGTGGATTTTATTTAGATTGTATATAGACCACTTAAATCAGTCCCTGCCCCAGAGAGATTTACAGGCATCATATATACCCCTAAAGTTGAGGCTGAAACAAATATATCTGTCACATTGTTTTTGTTTTGTGAAAGGAAACCGGAACATGAATAGAAAATCCAGAAAAATGTAACGAGAACATACGATCTAAACAAAATGTATTTCCTAGCATACTTACCAACTAGCCAGCAAAACAATAAATATATATCACTATTTAGAGCTGCATTCACATGGCATTTAGCCACCATGCAAATCAGTAGATTTCTGCGGCTGGGTTTTACAGCTGTGAGTGGATAGCTGTAGCCGTTGTGCTCAAGCAATGCAATGGCAGGATGTTGGCGGTTGCAACTATTTTGGCTGTTCACACAGTCAGCGATTACTTGCGATGATAATGGATCATGAAGGATCTTTCTTCTGTACATCCAGGTGAAGTCCTCCCCACCAGCAGCAGAAACTGGGTTGGGATGGTGATTGGTGGTGTAAGTTGATGGGGTCAGAAATAAAACAAACATATCCTATTGCAACACAGACTCCCCTGCTTCAGGGGACCACTTTGGATGTGCTGGCCGCTAGCTATGGTTTTTCTTAATGTTGCTGGTCTACATTTAAATGTTGATGCTGCCTTGCATTGACAGTGATGCTGATTTCCTCCAAGCTGTAGTCATCTTTTTGGATATCAGTAATTAGCTCCCAGCACAGAAAGTCTCTCCTCATTAATACCTTATTTGTAACCTAAACATGTCACATGATCTACTGAACAGAGCCACAAATATGTTATTAGTGATAGGGTGACTGTTTGCTATGTGTAGGGACTGCTGGGCATAAGAGAAGATCAGCAGCCCTGAAACTAAATGCTAGTTCTGGGCCCCATTTCCTATGCAGGAGCAGTAGAACTTAGGAGACTTCTGTGGGGTCAGCACACAGTTCCGAAAATGTTTGGAAAATGCTTCCTTATTAGGGTTGAACGAACCCGGACTGTATTGTTCGGGATCGTACCAGACTTTTGGGTGTTTGGTACCCGGACACGGACCCGAACATTTCACTGTATGTTTGGGATACAGTCCGTTGTTCGGTAATTTATTTCATGTTTGGCGCGGTTTTAATGGCGCGGTTTCAACAGCTGCAAGACAGCCAATCAGCAAGCGTTTAACTAGTGTGCCCTTAGAAGCCTTCACAGCCATGCCTACTAATGGCATGGCTGTGATTGGCCAGTGCAGCATGTGACCCAGCCTCTATATAAGCGGGAGTCACGTATCACCGCATGTCACTCTGCTCTAACTACTGTAAGGAGAGGTTCCTGCTGCTGCTGAGGGAGAGATCGGAGATTATTGTAGGGGCAGGCTGGAGATTGCTTTCAGGGAAAGAATAGGAAGAATCTTCTTTAATCAGACGGCGATCTACATTGATCTGCACAATCTTTTTGCCCTGACCTGAGCCCAGTGAGGAGGAGGGTGAAAAAAAAAAAAACTTTTATCAGTTTGTTAGGTGTGCGGAGTGCAGCGGCCATGTAATCCAAGCTCAGTGCATATGTGTCTGCTTAATCTGGATTTTAAAAAAAATACTTTTTTTCCTTCATATTTTACTGTGACTTACAGTGTTTAGACACTGCAGTTCTAATCTGCTATTCAACAAGCACCAATTTAAGGGGACAATTATTTTTCAGTTTTTCATTCGTACTTTACTATGACACTGTCATACAGCGTTTAGACACTGCAGTTCTAATCTGCTATTCAAAAAGCACCAATTTAAGGGGACAATTATTTTTCAGTTTTTCATGCATACTTTACTGTGACACTGTTAACCACTTAAGCCCCGGAGGATTTGGCTGCTAAAAGACCAGGGGTTTTTTTGCGATTTTTTACTGCGTGATTTTAACGGATAATTGCGCGGTCGTGCGACGCTGTACCTAAACGAATTTGACGTCCTTTTTTTTCCCACAAACAGAGCTTTCTTTTGGTGGTATTTGATTACCTGTGCGATTTTTTTAACATGCGCTATAAACAAAAAAAGAGCGTCAATTTTGCAAAAATAACAATATTTTTCACATTTTTTTATATGAAATTCCCCAAAAAAAATGTAAAAATCAAAATTTAACATTTTCAGCCAATTTGTTTTATGCTACATATGTTTGGTAAAAAAAAATCGCAAAAAGCGTATTTTGATTGGTTTGCGCAAAAGTTATCGTGTTTACTAACAAAGGGAAAGATTTTTGTCATTTTTGGTGGGTTTTTTTTAACGCGTAATGGCGGCGATCTGCGATTTTTTTGCGGTACTGCGACATTGCGGCGGACAGATCGGACCCTTGACTGACATTTTTGACACTTTTAGGGTTACCAGTGACATTACTGCAGTAATCAGTGCTATGCATATGCACTGTTACTGCAAAAATGACACTGGCAGGAAAGGGGTTAACTGTATTGGACAGGGAGGGGTTAAGTGTGTCCTAGGGGCGTGATTCTAACTGTAGTGGGACATGGCTATTGGTGTAAAAACAGAGATCAACGGTCCTACATAGTAGAAACGTCTGATCTTCATTTTTACACCAGGGAGAATGGCAGGCGGCTTGTTTACATAAGCCACTCCGCCTTTCTCCCTTCACCGGAGCGATCGTGAGTGACCGGCGGACGATCAGGTCCGCCGGTCACACGCACTGACTTGTCAGTGAACGAGCCCGGGTGGGCACGTGCCTCGGTGGGCGGGCGCGCACCCGCCCGCAATTGGCTCACAAGTCAGTGACAGGCGAGTGACGTACCCCTACGTCACTCTGCCTGGGCGGGGCTGACCGCCACAGTATGTAGTCGTGCGGCGGTCGGCAACCTGTTAAACAGCGTTTAGACACTGCAGTTCTAATCTGCTATTCAAAAAGCACCGATTTAAGGGGACAATTATTTTTCACTTTTTCATTCATACTTTACTGTGACACTGTCATACAGCATTTAGACACTGAAGTTCTTATCTGCTATTCAAAAAGCACCGATTTAAGGGGACAATTATTTTTCAGTTTTTCATTCATACTTTACTGTGACACTGTCAAACAGCGTTTAGACACTGCAGTTCTAATCTGCTATTCAAAAAGCACGGATTTAGGGGACAATTATTTTTCAGTTTTTCATTCATACTTTACTGTGACACTGTCATACAGCGTTTAGACACTGCAGTTCTAATCTGCTATTCAAAAAGCACCAATTAAAGGGAAAAATAAAACATTTTCATTCATACGTTACTGTGAGATATACCCGTTGGATACTGTTGTTCTATTCCGCTTTTCAATAAAAACCCATTTAGGAAAAAAAAAATGAAATTGCAGCTTAGTCTGCATATGTTACTGTGAGATACATCCATTGGATACTGTTGTTGTGTTCCGCTTTTCAATAAAAACCCATTTAGGGTAAAAAAATTAAATTGCGGCCTAGTCTGCATATGTTACTGTGAGATATTCCCATTGGATACTGTTGTTGTATTACGCTTTGGAATTAAAACCCATTTAGGGGGAAAAAATTAAATTGCAGCCTAGTCTGCATATGTTACTGTGAGATACACCCATTGGATACTGTTGTTGTATTCTGCTTTTCAATAAAAACCCATTTAGGGGAAAAAATTAAATTGCGGCCTAGTCTGCATATGTTACTGTGAGATACACCCATTGGATACTGTTGTTCTATTCCGCTATTCAATAAACACCCATTTAGGGGAAGATCCTAAATTAGACAAATATGAGGAGAAGGTCAAATAAGGGACGTGGCCTGGGTCGTGGTGCTGCTGGTGAAGCTCCTGTTGCAAGGAGAGGATGTGGTTGATCTGTGCCAGCTACACGCACAAGTGAAACACCTTCCTCAGGTGTGAGTAGTTTACAGAACCTGCAGCAGTATTTGGCAGGGCCTAATGTGCCTCTACAAATGTTGAGGCCAAAACAAGTACAGGTGATAGTAGATTGGGTTGCTAACAGTGCCTCCAGTTCCCTCACATTGTCTCCCACCCAGTCTACTGCTGAAAGGTCAGAGTTGGCACCTGCAGCCGATGCCCATCAATCTTTCACCTCACCCCCTTGCAAATCAGCCAAGCAGTCTGAGCCCCAAGTCATGCAGCAGTCTTTTCTTCTTTTTGATGACTCTGTTAGCATGGTTTCCCAGGGCCATCCACCTAGCCCTGCCCCAGAAGTGGAAGAGATTGAGTGCACTGATGCCCAACCACTTATGTCTCAAGATGAGTACATGGGAGGACCATCGCAGCACATCTCAAATGATGACGAAACACAGGAGCCAACTGCTGCAGAATTCCGAATTGTGGAGACCCACAAGGAGGGCAGGGGTGAAGACTGAGTGGAAGATGATGTGGAGGATGATGAGGTCCTCGACCCCAAAAGGAATGAACGTCATGCAGGTGACCTGAGTGGTTTGGAAGAAGAGGTGGTGGTCGCACAGAGCCACCAGCACAGCAGAAGAGGGAGCAGGGTGCAAAAGTGGAGCGGCCGTGCCCTAGACACTACGCCTGCTACTGCCCAACGCAGCAAGGGACTGAGCACACCAAATCCAGCTCAAAGGAGTTCCCTAGCGTGGCAGTTCTTCAGACAATGTGATGATGACAGGACACGAGTGGTTTGCACGCTGTGCAATCAGAGCCTGAAGTGAAGCATAAACCTTCTCAACCTGAGCACAACCTGCATGACCAGGCAAGTGCAAAGCACGAGCTGCAATGGAGTAGACACCTCAAAAACCAAGAAAGGTCTCTGGCTCCTCCTGCTTCCTCTTCTGCTGCAGTTTCGGCCTCTTCATACACCTCTGTAGTGACAGTGGCACCTGCCACCCCGCAAACAGAGGATCTGCCAGCAACACCACCACCTGGGTCACCAACAACCATCTCCACAATGTCCCGTGGAAGCGTTCAGCTTTCTATCTCCCAAACACTGGAGCGGGAGAGGAAGTACCCCCCTATCCACCCACGATCCCTGGCCCTGAATGTCAGCATTTCAAAATTCCTGGCCTTTGAAATGCTGTCATTCCGTCTGGTGGAGACGCAGAGTTTTAAAAGCCTTATGGCGGTGGCTGTCCCACAGTACGTCGTGCCCAGCCACCACTACTTTTCCAGGCAAGCCATCCCTTCTCTGCACAACCAAGTGGGTGACAAAATCAGGTGTGCACTGCGCAACGCCATCTGTGGCAAGGTCCACCTAACTACGGATACGTGGACCAGTAAGCATGGTCAGGGACGTTATATCTCCCTAACAGCACACTGGGTAAATGCAGTGGCGGCTGGGCCTGAGGCAGATAGCAGTTTGGCGCATGTCCTTCCACCACTGAGGATTGCAGGGCGCTTCAGTGAACCTCCTGTTCCTAACTCTACCTACTCCGCTTCCTCATTCTCTACCACCTCTTCATCCAGTCAGCGTAACACCTTCACCACCAACTTCAGCACAGCCAGAGGTAAACGACAGCAGGCAGTTTTAAAACTTGCCTGTTTGGGGAAAAAACCACACCCCGCAGGTGTTGTGGAGGGGCATTCAACAGCAGACCGATGAGTGGTTGCTGCCAGTGAGCCTCAAGCCCAGGCCGGGTGGTGTGTGATAACTGGCGAAATCTCGTAGCAGCTCTGGGCCTAGCCGGTTTGACACACATCCCTTGCCTGGCGCATGTGCTGAATTTGGTGGTGCAGAGGTTCCTTAGAAATGACCCCGATATGTCAGAGCTGCTGCAGAAAGTGTGGGCCGTCTGTGCGCACTTTCGGCATTCTCACCCTGCTGCTGCTCGCCTGTCCGCGCTGCAGCGTAACTTCGGCCTTCCCGCTCACCGCCTCATATGTGACGTGCCCACAAGGTGGAACTCCACCTTGCACATGCTGGAAAGACTGTGCGAGCAGCAGCAGGCCATAGTGGAGTTTCAGCTGCAGCACGCACGCATGAGTTGCTCTGCGGAACAGCACCACTTCACCAACAATAACTGGGCCTCCATGCGAGACCTGTGTGCCTTGTTGCGCTGTTTTGAGTACTCCACCAACATGGCCAGTGCCGATGACACCGTTCTCAGCTTAACTATCCCACTTCTTGATCTATGCCTTCTTGAAAAAACGCTTCGGGCGATGATGGAAAAGGATGTGGCACAGGATGAGGAAGATCATTTCCAAGGCTTTCAGGGCAGTCATTCACAAGTGGCTCCGAGGGTGGGTTCCTGCACCCACAAATGCGTGGTACACAATTGTCCAGCAGGGGCACAGTTCTGGAGGATGACGAGGATGAGGAGATGGAGGAGGAGATGGAACCATGTTCACAGCAGGGTTGCACCCGGGTCAGCTCATGGCCATCACTGGTGCGTGGCTGTGGGGATACAGAGGACACAGAGGATACACCTCCCACAGAGGACAGCTTTTTGTTGCTGCAGTGTCTCCTCAATGACCGCCGAGTTTCCCATTGTGCTGATTACTGGGTGGCCACGCTGCTGGATCTCCGTTACAAGGACAACGTACCATCCTTAATTCCCTCACTGGAGCGGGATCCGAAGATGCACGAGTACAAGCGCACATTGGTAGACGCGCTGCTGGTGGCATTCCCACCTGACAGCGGGGGCACAGTGGAAGCACAAGGCCAAGGCAGAGGAGGAGGAGGAAGAGGTCGCCAACGCAGCCAGGGCACTGCCAGCACCTCAGAAGGCAGGGTTAGCATGGGCGAAATGTGGAAAAGCTTTATCAGCACGCCACAACAAGCAGCAGCACCACCAGCTGATATGGAACGTGTTAGCAGGAGGCAGCATTTCACCTAATGGTAGAGCAGTATGTGTGCACACGCCTAGATGTACTGAATGACGGGTCTGCCCCCTTCACCTTCTGGGTCTCCAAGTTGGGCACATGGCCTGAGCTTGCCCTTTATGCCTTGGAGGTGCTGGCCTGCCCTGCAGCCAGTGTATTATCTGAACGGGTATTTAGCATGGCTGGGGGCGTTATCACAGACAAGCGCAGCCGCCTGTCCAGAGCCAATGTGGACAAGCTCACGTTCATTAAAATGAACCAGGCATGGATCCCACAGGACTTGTTCATACCTTGTGCAGAATAGACATGTATACCGGCCTTACCCAGCCATTGTTGTATTTGATCTTTCTTACTCTTTTGGGGTGTACCCTAATTTAAAAAAATAAAATAAAATTAAAAACCAAAACCAGTGTTGGCTACCTCGTCCTCCTCCTCAACTGCCGCCACTTCCACCTACACCGCCACATCCACCGCCACCTCAACCTCCTACTCCATATGGTCCTCGTCCTCCTAGATCAAGATGATTATTTTTTATTTTTATGTATTTTATGTTATTTTAAGTTATTTCCCTATCCACATTTGTTTGCAGAGCACTTGCCATGCTCTTAAGGAGATTTTGCTACCATTTGCAGCCCTCTAGCTCTTTCCATGTTTTTTTAGAGGCATTTTAGTGCTCAAAAGTTTGGGTCACTATTGACTTCAATGGGGTTGGGGATCGGGGTAAAGTTCGGGTTAAGTTCGGGTCACGAACCCGGACTTTTTTTTCAAGTTTGGCCAAACTCGCCGAACCTGGACATCCAGGTGTTCGCTCAACTCTATTCCTTATCCTTTAAGTCAAAATAATCATGATGCAGTTATATCTGTCTTTTTAATACATTTCATAACAATCAAAGTATCAAACTGTTTTAAAAAATGTTTTCTAAAATCTCACACATAATAAAACAGAGATTTTTTTAATTTTTTGTTCACTGTTTTTATTGAAATTTATTAACAAATAACATTTGTAAGTAAACACAGTCTTTTGTACAGTAAAAAATTGCAACGCTTGGGTGAATACATATGTCAAAATAGGATGATATCAAAGGCGAACAGTATGAACATTATAGGTGTTGGTTGGTACATGGTATATAAGGTAAAGGTGAGGGTTTTGTCTGCCTCTCCAGACACTCCTTCTAGGAGCAAACTGCGTCGGGGTGGGAGGCAACCCTGCCCACTTTAAGTACTTTCAAAGTTTTTGAGATTACTATTCAACAACAAACAAGAAAACAAGGAATCAATGAATCAGGAAGATAAAGAGTTCAGAAAATAGAAGCCTTGACAATTATGCCTAAATAAGAGTTTAATCCGCTGTATTGGTTATTCTACTGAGGAACCTATAGAGGGAGGAGATGTGATAGTTACCCACAAAAACAAGGGCAAAGATTACATTGGCATATATGTACACCGGTACTCTTTAAATGAGAGAGGATTTGGTGAAAATATCTTTTTAAATGGATTCAAATATTTATTTTTCCAAGCCAACCATGGATTCCACAGTTAGGAAACTTGTTTTTTTTTTTTTTTTCTCATTAAGATTTTTGTTGAGATTTTCAAAAGATAACAAAAGAGTTTGCTCACGCAGGAGCTCTGTCAGTAACAAAATACAGGAAAGAATCTGCATAGTAACCGTAGTGCAATATAGACAGAATAGTGTTAGGATGGCATGAGCATTATGAAGAAAACAACAAACCAAATCATCAAGAGAGCAACAAGAACAAGAAGAAAAGGAAGAGGACTGTGAGTGGATAACAGCAACTGTAAAGCAAGTCAATTGTCAAGTATACCCTGGTACGTAAACCATGAGGATCATGCCTCTCTAACCACACCATATTTGCCTAAGGAAGATGCAAATGCTGTCTCATAGGAAGCTTGGGTGTTAATTAGTTGCTTTAGTTCTGATAACTTTGGGGGGGTGGGGGTCCTTCCAATGACGAGTGATCATTAATCTCGTAGCTAGGAGTATATGAGCAATCAGGAGTTTGACCATAGGCTTGAGGTCTTGGAGACCCAAAGAAAACAAGTCCATTGCTGGAGTAGCAGGGATATTAATACGGTATATCTCCTTGATAAGGGTGTGTACCTGTATCCAGACTTTACAAATTTTGGGACACCCCCAAAGCATGTGGAACAGGGTTCCCACTTCCCCACATCCTCTCCAGCAAAGTGGAGAATAATCAGAGGAAATTTTGGACAATCTTTTGTTGTTTTTTAACGCTAAGGTATGTTCATAGGTGAAACGTGTATGGATCAGATCCACTTTATCCCAAAGTGACGATGGATCTGGGTTTTTCCACTTTCTGGTGATATTAAGTCTGGCAGACATTAGGATGTGAGCTATTGTATGTGATAGTTGCCTTGGGTAGTGTTCTATTTCAAGGGATAGGAGTGCTAGACAGTGCAAGAATTGGTAGTTGATTGATTTCTGAGATTAGATGAAAGATTGAATTCCAATAGTTTGTCAGCCTGGGGCAATTCCAGAATACATGTATCATATCACATCCCCTTTCTGGTCACAGTGTCTCCAGCATTCATCATCCAGATTCTTATTAAATTTAGATATTCTCTCAGGATTTAGATACCAAGTTGTGTTATTTTAATGGATAACTCCCAAAGTATAGAGCAGCTGGTGGTTTTGTACGTGGAGTTGCATGCTCTTGCCCATTTATCCTCAGTGAAGGTGCGACCGAGGTCCCATTTAAGTAGAGGGGCAGTTTTAGTGAAGATATTTTTTTGTTGGAGAAGACTATAAAAAAGTGAAATTCCCTTTTGATGTGGTTTGGGGGTATTTGGAAAGATCCATGCGAGGTTGAGGAATTCTGCAGGGCCATGATAGAAGTGTGGCTATTTAATGTTTTGCTATAGTGATAAAGATCCAAGTTGGGTAATTGGTATTCTTTTTGGATGATTTTTGGAAGGTTTAATTAAATCGTTATGAAAAAAGGTCATTTATGTATAATATCCCCTTTTTTGCCAGTTGGAAAAGGATATTGATTCCATAATATGATGCAGTGCTGATAGGGGGATTTTTATAGTGGATTTGGGGGGGAATAAAGGACTTTATCTAACAATTGTTTTCCAGGCTCTAGTTGATGCTACGTTAGTTGGGGGTACATAAGAGGGATTAGAGCTCCTAGTGTTACAGAGAGTAGCCAGGAGAAAAGGATACTTCCTGAGAAGTAGGAGGCTTCTATATTGCCCCATAGTGTGGAAGATGCGGGTTGGAACCATGCTTTGATTTGTGTAAGAATTGAGACTAAATAATAATCGTGAAAGTCAACATAGCCAATTCCTCCAGCTGAGCGCTGCTTGATCAATTTTGTATGAGCACATCTGCCCTTTTTCCCTGCCATATGTAACTAGATGATATAGTTTGCAGTGATTTGAAGTAGCCAGTTGGAATAAGTATTGTAAGCTTTCTAAAAAGGTAAAGGATGTGGGGGAGGTGAAGCATTTTAAAGGCTGCTAGATGTCCCATCCATGAGAATTCAAGCCTGTTGAGGTCCGCTTGAAGTTTGATGAGAAAGGGTAAATAGTTGTGGTGAAATAGTGTTTTAGTTGATTTGGTCAACTGTACACCAAGGTAAGATATACTATGTTCTGCCCAGGTGTTTGGGAATTGTTGTTGGAGTAGATTGCTGTTTGTGGCATCCACATCTAGGTTTAGTATGTATGAATTTGTGTTGTTAACTTTATAGTAAGAGATTGTGCTGAACCAAGTTAGCATCTTCTGAACTTCCAGGAGGGAAACTATGGAGTCTGTGATCATGAGTATGATGCCATCCGCAAATAGGCTCATTTTATGTTCTTGAGAAGCAACGTTTACCTCTTAGATCTTTTGGTTACAGCGGATGTGTTCAGCTAGAGGCTCCATTATTAAATTAAAGATTAAGGGAGACAAAGGGGGCACCCCTGTCTTGTCCTATTTGAGATTTAGAATAGGGATGAGAGGGTGTCTGCTGTATATACTTGAGTTGAGGGAATTGAGTACAAGGCCATAATGGCATTGAAAATTTGACCTTGGAGCCCAAATTTGTTTAGAACTGAGGAGAGGTAGTTCCAGTGTACCCTATCGATCTCCCTCTCTGCATCTAGAGATAGGAGCAGAGAAGACGTACTTGATTTTTCCACATGGTGTATAATGTTGATTACTAGAGTTGAGCGGACACCTGGATGTCCGTGTTCGGCAGGTTCGGCTGAACTTGAAAAAAATGTCCCGGTCCGTGTCTCGGACTTTTTCCGAACTTTACCCGGACACCGAACCCCATTGAAGTCAATGGGGACCCGAACTTTTGAGCACTAAAATGGCTCTAAAACACCAATGGAAAGGGCTAGAGTGCTGCAAATGGCAGCAAAACGTAGTTAAGAGCATGGCAAGTGCTCTGCAAACAAATGTGGATAGGGAAATAACTTAAAACAACAAAAAAAACAGAAAAAAAAAATCTTCATCTGTGAAGGACGAGGCCCATATGGAGTGGGAGGGAGGTTGAGGTGGTGGTGGATGTGGCAGTGTAGGTGGAAGCGGCGGTGGAGGAGGACGAGGTAGCCAACACTGCTTTTTTTCAGTCATTTTAAATGAAGTTACACCCCAAAAGAGTGAGAAAGATCAAAAATATAACAATGGCTGGGTAAGGTCGGTATCCATCTCTATTCTGCACAAGGTACGGAAAAGTCCTGTGGGATCCATGCCTGGTTCATTTTAATGAACGTGAGCTTGTCCACATTGTCTCTGGACAGGCGGCTGCGCTTGTCTGTGATAACGCCCCCAGCCGTGCTAAATACACGTTCAGATAATACACTGGCTGCAGGGCACGCCAGCACCTCCAAGGCGTAAAGGGCAAGCTCAGGCCATGTGCCTAATTTGGAGACCCAGAAGTTGAAGGGGGCAGACCCGTCATTCACTACATGTAGGCGTGTGCACACATACTGCTCCACCATGTTGGTAAAATGCTGCCTCCTGCTAAGACGTTCCATCTGAGCTGCTGGTGCTGCTGTTTGTTGTGGCATGCTGACAAAGCTTTTCCACATTTCGGCCATGCTAACCCTGCCTTCTGAGGTGCTGGCGGTGCCCTGGTTGCGTTGGCGACCTCTTCCTCCTCCTCCTCCTCCTCTGCCTTGGCCTTGTGCTTCCACTGTCAGGTGGGAATGCCAGCAGCATCGCGTCTACCAGCGTGCGCTTGTACCCGCGCATCTTGCGATCGCGCTCCAGTGAGTGAATTAAGGACGGTACGGTAATGGGGAACCATCAGCGTGGCCACCCAGTAATCAGCACAAGTTAGAATGTGGCCATGAGTTGGCCTGGGTGCCACCCTGCTGTGAACATGGTTCCATCTCCTCCTCCATCTCCTCCTCCTCATCCTCCTCATCCTCCAGAACTGTGCCCCTGCTGGACAATTGTGTCCCTGGCGTTTGTGGGTGCAGGAACCCACTCTCGGAGTCACTTGCGAATGACTGCCCTGAAAGCCTTGGAAATGTTACCTCTTCATCCTCCTCCTCCTCCTCCTCATCCTGTGCCACATCCTCTTCCATCATTGCCCGAATTGTTTTTTGAAGGAGGCATAGAAGTGGGATAGTTAAGCTGACAATGGCGTCATCGGCACTGGCCATGTTGGTGGAGTACTCAAAACAGTGCAACAAGGCACACAGGTCTCGCATGGAGGCCCAGAGTTATTGGTGGTGACGTGGCGCTGCTCCGCAAAGGGACTCACGCGTGCGTGCTGCAGCTGAAACTCCACTATGGCCTGCTGCTGCTCGCACAGTCTTTCCAGCATGTGCAAGGTGGAGTTCCACCTTGTGGGCACGTCACATATGAGGCTGTGAGCGGGAAGGCTGAAGTTATGCTGCAGCGCTGACAGGCGAGCAGCAGCAGGGTGAGAACGCCGAAAGTGCGCACAGACGGCCCGCACTTTCTGCAGCAGCTCTGACATATCGGGGTAATTTTTAAGGAACCTCTGCACCACCAAATTCAGCACAAGCGCCAGGCAAGGGATGTGCGTCAAACCGGCTAGGCCCAGAGCTGCTATGAGATTTCGCCCATTATCACACACCACCAGGCCGGGCTTGAGGCTCGCTGGCAGCAACCACTCATTTGTCTGCTGTTCCATGCTCCTCCACAACTCCTGCGTGGTGTGTGGTTTTTCCCCCAAACAGGCAAGTTTTAAAACTGCCTGCTGTCGTTTACCCCTGGCTGTGCTGAAGTTGGTGGTGATGGTGTTACGCTGACCGGATGAGGAGGCGGTAGAGGATGAGGAAGCAGAGTAGGAGGAGTTAGGAACAGGAGGCAAACTGAAGCGCCCTGCAATCCTCGGCGGTGGAAGGAGATGCGCCAAACAAATTTAAAAAGGTGTATCTCACATGTACCGATACAGACTATGCCGTAATTTAATTTTTTAAACTCAAACAGTGTATATTGACCAGCGGAATAGAATAAAATTTATAAAACGGTGTATCTCACACGTACAAACACAGACTAGGCCCCGATTACCACTTTTTGTACCCTAAAGGCAGGATGAGGATGAGGAGTAGGAGGAGTTCGGAACAGGAGGCAAACTGAAGCACCCTGCAATCCTCGGCGGTGGAAGATGCGCCCCAAAAGATTGGAAGGTGTATCTCACACGTACCGATACAGACTATGCCGCAATTTAATTATTTTTACCCCAAAGGGTGTAGATTGAATAGCGGAATAGAAAATATGATATAAAATTGGTGATTTTTCAATAGCACATGTGAACACAGCAGTGTCTTATATCAGTCAGCTCTGCTGCAGGCTATGAAGGGAAAAAAAAAAGAAAATTCCCCTTTAAGTTTGTAATTTTTAAATAGATTAGTACAGACTATGCCACAATTTAATTTTTTTTTAACCTAAAAGGGTGTATATTGAATAGTGGAATAGAAAAAAAGTGTATAAAATTGAAAATCACTCAATAGCACATGTGAACACAGCAGTGTCTTATCACAGTCAGCACTGAAGCAAAAACCCTGCACACAACTGACTGATAAAAATATATTTTTTTCTCCCTCCTCCTCAGCGGGCTTAACTGAGGGCAAAATGATTGTGTTCACTGCACCAACCCCCACACAGCAAAATCGATGTAGAACACTGACCCTGCCTATTCTCCAGCCTCGCCCTAATATTCTCGATAAGATCGTTCACTGGCACTGCACAACCAACCCCCCACACAGCAAAATTGATGTAGAACACTGACCCTGCCTATTCTCCAGCCTCGCCCTAAAATGCCCTAATAACTCGCCCTGCCTGCACTCCGACCTGTCCCTGCATTCTTTTCGGACACAATACAATTTTTCACTGTCTGTCCCTAATCAGCAGCCAGCACGTATGATGTGTGCTCTCTCCCTAATACTACAGCAGAATGACGCAGCGCGCTGGGTCTCGAACTTATAAAGACATGGTCACATGCGTCAAATGGCCAATCACAGCTACTAATACATTAGTAGGCATGGCTGGGATGGCTTAAGGCACACCAGTTAAACGCTTGTTGATTGGCTGCTGAAAGCCCGCCATTAAAAGCGCGCCATTACATACAAAACAGGAAGTAAAATGACCGAACACGGATTTTAAACCCGAACATACAGTAAAGTTTCCGGGTCCGTGTTCGGGTAACAAAAATCCAATTATTCGGTACAAACACGAATAATACAGTCCGTGTTAGCTCAACACTATTGATTACCCTTCTGGTAGCGTCTGAGGATTGCCAACCTTTTGTGAAGCCTGATTGATCTTTGTGAATCAGATTTTGGAGGATATCGATTAGTCTGTTTGATATCAGCTTTGCGTATATTTCTAGATCTATGTTAAGCAGGGATATGGGTCGGAAGCTTCTGGGTGAGGTTGGTTCTTTTCCAGGCTTCGGGAGGGTTACTATCAGTGCACTAAACATTTCAGAGGGGAGAGACGAAGAGGAGGCAGCTGAATTAAAGATCCTACATAACATGTTGGCTAAAGTTTGTTGGAGTTCTTTATAATATTCTGCAGTAAACCCGTCTGGGCCTGGGGATTATGAATTGGGAAGATTGTTAATTGCCTGTGTGATTTCTTGGACATTGAAGGGGGTATTGAGAGAAGATAATTGTTGTGGTGAGATGGTGGGGAGTTCTACTTATGTACGGAAATCTAGAATTTCCTTTTGGGAAGGTTAATAGGAGCTATTGTCCTCTTGGATGTTGTAGAGGTCCTTGTAGTAGGCATTATATGCGGATGATAGATTTTGGTTTAAGTAATTCTTTTTTGGTATTAGGGTAGTCTAAGTACGGGATTTAAGGTTTAATTATTTGTCCTTTAATGCATAGTGCCATCGCTTTACCTGCTTTATTACTTACAGTGTAGGTATTAGCTTTAAAGCGGAGTTATGGCCTCAAATACCTTTTTTAACTAAAAATACCCCTATAATACTAATCCATCGCCCTTTACAGAAACGCTATTCTCATACTTACAAGGTGTATAGTATTGGATTTTAGTCAAAATCTTACTTATAAACTCTGTCTGTGCGTGGCCATCTTGGATGTGGGCATCTGAAGCCACAGTGTAATCTGCTGTGTCCTTTCTCCTGATTCCAGGGAGTGTTCTGGAAGTTCTTCCTGATTCCAGCCTCCTGGGAGTGATGACAAACAGCTCCCAGTATGCAATGCAAAGGCGGAAGTGATGTCGGTGGCCGCGGCCACAGGGGGGGGGAAGAAGGAGGAAGTATGCCTTAAAATAAGGTAAGGGACCCCCAAAAAAAAATGCTCAATTGTTGATCAGCATAGCGAGCACTCCAGGAATCACTAAAGTTGCAAAATAGGCCAGAACTCTGCTTTAACTTTCCTAAACCCTTTTTCAAATGTTTCTAGAAGTAATGTGCGTAGTTTGTGGCGTAGAGAGAACATTTTGGATTGAAGGGATGGGGAGGAATTGGTTTTGTTTTGGGATTCAGTGGTTTCTATTTCAGCTGTAAGTTCATCTATCGACTGTATCCTCTTTTTCTTCGCCCCAGCCCCCAATTGAATAAAGACGCCCCTTATAACAGCTTTGCGGGCATTCCACACCCCCACTGGGTCAGCCTGAATTAATTAGGAAAAATTCCTCTAATTGTTGTTTGATAGATGTGGCATAGCTTGGAGAATGGAGAAGATAATTATTAGCTCTCCCTATGTAGGAGTTAGGCTGAGAGGATTTGGTGGAGAGGGTGATACTGATAGGTGCATGATCTGACCAGGTGGTAGTGTGGATTGCCGAGGCAGACACATTTTGAAGTACACATTTATCAGGCAATAATAGATCTATGCGTGAGTAGGTGTTGTGGCGTGGGGACAGGCAGGCATAGTCATGTTTGGTCGCGTGACAACACCTCCACACATCGTACAGATTATTAGATGATAGGAACTTCGAGTTCGAGTCCATCTTGTTGTCTGGAACAAGGTTAAAGTCTCTACAGATCAGTGGATGTCCTTGTTGCAGGTTTTTTCCTGTTTTAAGAGTCTTTTTGAAGATGGACATTTGACGTTGATTCGGTGCATAGAGGGAGACTAGTGTGTACTGAGTATTATTTATAGTACAAAGTAAAATAATGAAGTGTCCTTCAGGATCAGTGATGCACTTGTGGATTTGGAAAGAGATAGTGTCCCATATCAGAACCCCCCTTTGTTTCCATAAGAAACAGGCCTTAAATATCTGAGAAAACCTTTTATTGTTGCATATAGGGGCTGAATCCTGGGAAAAGTGCATTTCTTGAAAACACGGTATATCGCAGTTTAGCGATAGGGCTGTTTTCCACATGGAGACCCGCTTGGCTGAGTGGTTCAAGCCTTTTGCATTTAAAAATAGTATAATAAATGACATGTTTGTGCATGTTGTTGCTTGGGCTGGTAGATCATAACTTACGGTTAGAAGAGACCATTAGAGAGCTCCTGTTCCATCATCCAGTTCCCCTGGATCGGTGTCCAGAAGATCTGTATAGGCTGCAGGTAGCTGTGCTGGCACTCCGGAGGCGCCATCTTGGCTTCTTCCCTGCTGTGGAGCGGGCCTGTGGAAAAAGGCTGTAAGCTTTTTCGGGCACCGCTCCTCTTTTCTTTTGCGGTACATCTGTGCTGTGGGGACCGTGGAGCTGTAGGGGATGACTGGAAGTCTTCATGGGGATAAGAGCTTGCCCTTTATGCTGTCAGTGTCCAGCTGGCTGGAGAGAGCTCAGGGCTTAGGCTGCCATCTCTTGCACGCGCAAGCCACGCCCCAGGTGTTTTTAATCTTGAAGTTTCTTAAAACATATGGAAAGCACATATTGTAAGCCATTTTGGAAAGCCTCCTCCTTAAGTGCCCTTAGTCCCCACATAGTGTGGCCAGCAGTGCAGAACAAATTCTATGCAGTTCCATTGTAGTTTACTACTATACACAAGTTAGCATGTGTTTCATTAAGACAGCCATTTCCTGAAGAATGAGATGCCAATGAATGACAATAGAAAAAATGCGCCACATTGAATAGTGCTTGCATCATGGTGCACTGCATTGTAAGTCTGCTAGCACCTGCTGTAGCTATGTTTTTGGGTGCCGTTGTAAATGAATACCATAACAACACACCCCACTGAGTGCTGTGTATTACTGTTTCAATAAAACGACTTTGCCCTAATGACCTCCTTGTCCATTCTTGCCAAGCCTCATTGCACTTACCAGTGGGCAATGCTGTCTATGAGCCTGAAGTTGCCAAAAATGCAAGTAATAGATTTGTCATTGAGATGTCTGAGCTCTGGGGAAAATTCCCTTGCAAAGTGCATCACCTATTTGTTTTTAGAAAAATCAACCCCTTGCAGGCTGAGAGGAAGATGTAAGCCAGACACTGAAATGAACCCCTTCCATTTTATTAGTCATTCTCTAGAAATCTAATATCAAAACGATGTATTATTTTTATTATTATTCTTTCAAGGTAAGCATTTTATTTGAAATACAACACCATTATCTATTACTCCTCCCTTCTAAACTATTGTACCTTTTGTTTTACTATTTTGAACATGCAATCTCTATATAATGCTGAAACTTTTCATTTTTTTTTTTCATTTTACTTCCTCTATTCTTTTTTTAAATATTGCTGCTGCTTTTGCATTCTCTCTACACGCCCTGTTCATTTTAGCCTATTTATTTAATATCTGGTTCTGTCAATAATGTTGCTTTTTTTAATATGTTCTTTGCTCCCCAGACTTCATTTAATCATACAGCTCTATAGATTATCCTTAGCACATTTAAAGCTTATATTTCAAAAATGTTCTCATCTGCATATGTAAAATACCATGTTTCATATCCATATATTGTAGCTAGTCAGATTATATCTTTATAAAGTTTTATCTTAAGATGTTTAAGGATTAAGTGCATTTCACAGTGATACTTATCCTATTTCAGTTCCTTCTTCCTTTGTACTGCTTGGTTTGCTTTTTTTTAAATTAGATGTTAAATATTTATATCTGAATTCCAGGTAGATTACAAAAAACACTGTATAATGTAGCCTTTTTCAACCTTTTCAACACTGAAGAACCTTTGAAACAACTCTCCAGTCACCGGGAACCCCTGCTTAAAATTACTGTATCTACAATTCATCATGATACATCAGTGTGATGATCAGTAGGAAGAATGTTCCTTAAACATGTGGTCATTGGGAAAAATTACCACCTGATAGATAGCTAAAAAAGGTTAATGGTGTCAGTGGGAACTTATCTGAGAGGCAGAAAATGCTCAAAGAACCCCTAGCAACCCCTGGAGTAAACCTAGGGTTCCATGGAACCCTGGTTGAGAAACCCTGGCATAATAAAATGCTGACACCACCACTACTGTCAGCTTCAAAAACTACTCCAAGAGCATGTCCTGCTTCATGTATCCACTGAGACCCAAGTGATGTTAACCGTAATCATACTCAACTCCTAGCACTTAGAGTATAACAAAAACAAATAAAGAATTCAATAAGTCCAAACTTAGTGTTAAATACTTGCATCTTTACTGTATACTCAATTTAATTTAAAACAATTATAAAAGTGAATTCTATCTATTAGTATTAACTGTAATAATGTAAATCAAATACCTGCTTAAGAAAAGCTCAAGTATGGAAATATATTACCATACACGCACACATGCACACTGGCATTGATGCCAAATGGCCTATTTAAGCTGGATTGAGGCATGAACAGATTGCTGAGTGGTCTTCAGATAGTTACTGCTTTACTTGTGCTATGGCCTGCTAAATTTTCATTCCCATGTACGATCTGGCTTGCTCCTTACTTGTCTCTGTATTTCTATTTACTTGTTGTGACCTTGGCTTGGCTTGGTGTTCTGACGCCACTCCTGCCTTACATTTCTGTACCTCATTGCTCGGCTGTGTACCGATCACGGCTTGTATCTTTCCACTGTCTCATGTTTCTGTACCTCACTGCCCAGCTGCTGATGACCTTTAGGCTTGTGTCTTGGCTATGCTCCTGTCTGCTGCTCAAGTGTCACAATGTTCCAGTCCCTGGTTCCTGTCTGGTGATCCATGGTCATCTGCATCCTGCGACCAACTGCCTGCTACACCCACCCTCATGCCACTCTGTGTCCTCA
Organism: Pelophylax lessonae; assembly: GCF_965119305.1. Lineage (NCBI taxonomy): Eukaryota > Metazoa > Chordata > Amphibia > Anura > Ranidae > Pelophylax > Pelophylax lessonae. Next base: position 130,807,399 of record NC_138774.1, read on the forward strand.
TGCCACTTGTCACCACTACCAAGAGACATGGTAATTGCCTTCAGCTCAGTATCCTCCCATTGACCCCGCCCCTCGAACGCATTTCAAAAAGATAGGCAAGTCTACATCTAAGCCTTGTCTTGATGAAACACATCAGGGGGAGGGCCAATGCAAGGGGACCAAGCTGAAGTTGATATTTGATTCACATCTTTATGGTTAGCTTTGCCAGTGTGCAGCCTTGGCTTGCTATATCACTGTATAATGTACAGTAGCTGTATCTATCTTGAAAATATTATATGTATTTCTACACATAAATAGAAGAAGCACCTGTCTCCTGTCATATAATGAATGGCAACACTCAGACTGAGAGAGAGAGAAGAGCAGCACTGAAAAGAGAAAGCAAAGTGAGAGGAGGGAAGACCCTTTCACTGTGCTGCTGCTCCTTAATTGTTTAATCAGAAAGAGGTAAATGGAAATGTGACACCACCTAAGTAGATGAGCATCAGCCTCTTGGCTGTGCTGTCTTGCAAAGGTGTAAAAATAGTAAAATGGCCAGACATAACTATAAAGCTTTTAGCAGATAATACAGTTCACATATGTATATTTCTACTGTGTGCTTAGCTGTTTTCCTGGACCTCTCTTTTCTGGCTACCTACCTTCATGCCAAAATAAGGGCCTGGAGGATATTTTAGGGAGAATCTGACTCAGTTTTTCACCATTTTTAAAATAAATGTGTACTTTCACTTTAATTGTTAGACATTATCTGAATTTAGAATGAAACTTTAAAATTTTTAACACTACTTATATAAATCACTAGAAGGCTCCATGGGGTTTCTAACAAACTCTCATCAAGAATGAGCTATAGCAGTAGAAAACTGATCAACAGCAGGACATTCAATCACTTAAGGACCACCCACCGCAGTTTTACTGTGGCAGGCAGCCCCTCCTGCGCCAAACCGACGTAACTGTACGTTGGTCGCGCGCCTGTTGCTAGGGGGCGAGCGCGCCGGTGGCGGCACGCTCCCACCCCCACTCGGCAGTGGGGGCTCCAATGCATGGGGCTGGTGGCTCTGATTGCTGCTAGCCATCCGCAATCGCTCCCCACTGAGAGAGAAGAACGGTCAGCTGTTGTAAACACAGCTGACCGTTCTTCTCTCTGGAATGATCACAGAGCGCCTATGATCCTTCTATATAGGATCACAGGTCTCTGTGATCATTTCAAAAGCCCAACCCCCGTACAGTTAGAAACATGCCCCTAGGCTTACATTTAACCCCTGATCACCCACTATGTTAACCCCTTCCCTGCCAATGGCATTATTACAGTAACAGTGCATATTTTTTTGAATACAAACGTTTTTATTGAGCTTTGTAAACAGTAAAAGCCAAAAAGAATACAAAACCAAAGTATGACATATTATAGCTGTGCCAGTACATGTTATTCCGAGCAAGTGTCATATATATCACATGGTAATAAAAGGGAAGAGAAAGAGATTATACAACATATAAAGTTATGTAAGGTGGTGATATCACATGCTTTATGAGCGGAGAGATAGTCATGTAATCGTAAAGAACAAATAATGATAAAACATATCAAAGACTCAGCTGAAGATATGGGCATGGAGAACATTGTTGAGTTGAAAGTGTCATAGTATATTAGTTTCCATAGTCCAACCATACCGATTTTCATATATGCATACTTCGGGAAAATTAACAATAGCAACATTAACAAAATGTTCCTGATATAAGAGTTATTGATGGGGGTAGGACCCCCACGTAGACCACTGAGTGCCGAGAGAAGGCAATCCAACAAGGACTAAAACGCATTCAGACCGTAGACCAATTCTCCCATTTTTTATGGAATATATGCATAGTGTCATATAAAGTGTGATGAACCCTTTCCATACTCCTAATCGCCTCCATTCTTGATAACACCTGAGTCCAAGGGACCGTCTCCGACCGCCAATTAAGGGCCACCGCCCACAGAACCGAGCAACATAGTGTGTGTGCTAATCTCTGGGTTGGTGCTGGGGCACCAGGGATTTTAGCGAATAATAGTCCCATCTGAGGGGTAATGGATATTCTTGAGGTCAGCATTTGAGAGACCACTTCTGATACTTTATGCCACACAGTGGCCAATCTGCCGCACTGCCTGGGGCACCACAGCCTCGAAAGCAGCGGTCGGAAACCCCCTGGTAAAACCTATGGACTCTGTCTGGGGTAAAATACCACCTAGTGTGGAGCTTTACCACTGTGTCCTTTACTGACATAGATTTAGTGCATTTATGCATATTCTGTAACATGGATGACCACGACTCAACTGACAGTTCCACCCCCAGGTCAGCCTCCCACGCCAGCATGGCCCGAGATTTGTCTGGTAGATGGAGACCATTAAGGTAACTATATAATCTCAAAATAACTCCTCTATCTCTAGATGAGGTACGGCTGATAAGTTCAAATAGAGAGGATTCAAGGTTGCCCGTCAAAGGGCCCTGAGCGCCATAAAAGTCTCTAATTTGAAGGAATCTATGGAGTTCAGAATCTGGGATTTGATATCTGTTCTTAAGACCCTCAAATGAGTAAAAGGAATTGTCTTGGAACAAGGCGTGGAGGGTGACCAGGGAGTGCTGCACCCACCAGCGATAGCCGTCAGGAGACGTGAATGCTGGTGTAAAGCTTTTATTACCTACAAAGGACATCAATGGAGGTCTAGAGGAGCGCAACTGGTACCTGTCATGACAAGCGGACCATAGCTTTAGGGTATGCCACACTATGCTATTGAGCTGCTTGACGTCCCTAGGGTGAGACATAGAGGACCAAAGTAGGCCCTGGAGGTTGAAGGGGCGAACTGACTCATTTTCGAACCTCAGCCAAGGTGGCAGTGGGGTGCCTGCATGCCATTGTGCAGTCTGGGCCAATCTAGCGGCCAGGTAATAGTGCCATAGGCTAGGGACCCCCAGCCCTCCCTGAGAGAGAGGCCTATACACTGTGGGCTTTCCACACCTGGGCCTCTTACCTTTCCATATGAATCTGTTCACTTCCCTTTGTATGTCTTCCACATCCCCTCTCCGGAGCGCAATTGGCAGAGCACGGAAGAGATATAACAATTTTGGCAATATAGACATTTTAATTGCTACTATCCTACCCATAAAGGGGATTGGGAAGGAGTGCCAGAGGGATAACCATTGTCTCACTTTGGTAAAAGCCTGAGGGTAGTTAACGCTATACATGGCCGGCAAGGATGGAGCCAGCAGCACTCCAAGATACTGTAAGGATTGTTTAGAGACTGGAAAGCCAAATCTGGCAGTTATAGTATCCATCATTTCTTGAGGGATGTTCACCGAAAGGGCTGAACACTTAGATAGGTTAACGCTCAATCCCAAAATTCTCTCAAAGTCCCTCAATACCTCTACCAAGCTAGGGAGGGAGACCAGAGGGTCCGAGAGGAACACCAACACATCGTCAGCGTACAAGCTAATTTTATGTTCCTCTAAACCCTTCGTATATCCCTTGATCGCTGGATCATTACAAATAGCTCTAGCCAGGGGTTCTATGGCCAGTGCAAAAATGAGTGGTGAGAGGGGGCACCCTTGTCTGGTGCCCCTACCCAGAGTGAAAAGGTCCGAGGAGCAGCCTGGCAACTTTATTTTAGTTTGGGGATCCCTGTATAGTGCCTTAAAGCCATGCAAAAAAGCCCCCTGAAAACCAAACTTAGCCAATATGACGTCCAAATATGGCCAAAGCACACTATCAAATGCCTTATTGATATCAAGTCCCAATATCAGGGCCTTACGGTGGAATAGATCAGCATCCTGAATGATATTAGAAGCTAAGCGGATATTGTCTGTTATTTGCCTGGAGGGAATAAAACCAGTCTGTTCTGGAGCCACAAGAGATGAAATAATGGGAGCTAAGCGAGCTGCTAACAGTCTTCCAAAAATCTTAAGATCATTATTAAGGACAGAGATTGGCCTATAATTTTGGGGAAAAGAGTGATCCTTGTTGGGTTTAGGAATTAAAGTCATATTGGCATGCAGCATATCTGGGGGAATCGAGTTGCCTTGTAAAATAAAATTAAAAACCTGTGTCAATTTAGGGGATGAGAAGTCTATAAATTTCTTGTAATATGTGGACGTAAAGCCATCAGGGCCTGGGGCTTTAGAAGTTTTAAGGGATTTGATCACGGCCGCCACTTCTTCTTCTGTGCATGGGGCATTCAAGCTACCAAGCTGCTCCTCAGATAAGACTGGCAAATTCAAGCCGTTTAACCATGAGTAAGATATATCTGGGTTGTTGATCTCCGGGGGAGAAAGCACCTTCTTATAAAATCGTGAGAATACATCAAGAACATCATTAGGATGTGAGACCAACCTGTCTCCCTCATCCCTTACCTTACATACATGTGCCGGTTGGAGAGACTGGTGGAGCTTCCTGGTGAACATGGCCGAGGCAGTATTACTGTGTAGGAGGAACCTAGCTTTTGCCCACTTAAGTGATTTTTCCGTGGCAGAGGACAGTATAGAGTCCAGAGCAACTCTCTTTTGTGAGATTTGGTGCAGCACATCTGGTGAATGATTTTGGCTATGTGTGTGATACAATTTATGCAGATCAGATGTCAATGAGCGGATATCAGCCAGTCTTTTGCGTTTGGCCTGAGTGGCTAGCTCTATTAATTTCCTCCTCATCACTGCCTTATGGGCAGCCCAGAGCATAGGGGGTGATACTTCACCATTATCATTAAGGGCAAAGTATTCACGGAGATGATCAGCTACTGTGGTAAATGGCTCTAAATTAGAAAAGATAGAATCGTTCATTCTCCAGTTGGACACGGAAAACGGGAGGCCCACATGATCAGTAGTGAAGGATACTACATGATGGTCAGACCACGGGCATACATGAATACTTGCTGAGGATGAATTTGCCAATAGAACCGGTGTACTAAACACATAGTCCAACCTGGCATAACTATCATGTGGGTGTGAGTAATGGGTGTATTCCCTCACGCCCACATTCAATGCCCTCCATGTATCTAATAATTGAAAATTTGTTAATGACTTATGTAAAGCTCGTGGAAAGGCGTTGGCCATGCTCACCGATCGGCTCTTGTCCAGCATGGGATGTGCCACCAAGTTGAAATCGCCTCCAACCAGGACATGTGCAGAACAGTATCGTTCCAGAACCTGGAAGAAATGTTGAAAAAAAGAACCTTGTGAAACATTCGGGGCATAAAGGTTAGCAATTGTAATTGACTTGCCCTGGATAGTACCCTGTAATTAATAAACCTGCTATCCGGGTCTCTATATACCTTTTGGACATCAAAAAGCAGATGACTACGGACCAGGATCATGACACCCCTAGTCTTAGATGTATATGTGGTGAAATAGACCTGTTTATATGCTTTATCGAAAAATTTGGGGTGGTTTTGGGTAGAGAAATGAGTCTCCTGTAACATAATAATATCTGCGCCTAGGTGCCTATAGGAGCGGAATGCCTTCCGCCTCTTCTGAGGGGTATTAAAACCCCTCACATTATGTGAGATTACTCGCAGCCCCATTCCTGTGTATATAAGTGGAAGCTGTTACCCTCTTGTCTACAAGGCACTATAATACCAAGGGAGTCAAAGTAAGGCAAATGATAAATTACAATAGTAGGGCGTGTATCAAACGGGAGTCTCGATGGTAGCTCCCCGTCCACGCAGGATCAGGAACATACCGGACGAAAAGGTGAAACTTATTTTCATACAAAAAACAATGAACAACAAAAAATAAAAAATTAACAAAATGTAGAGTTCTAGTCACTGGAGAACTTCGGGGGACAGAACCCCGGTTTCAAGAGAAGAATAACTAAGGATTAAATCGTCCTACACTCTTTTAAGTAGGTAGCAAACCTACAGCATCAAGCAGCGTACCGTAGCCTTCCCCGCTGCAAATATCGTGCAGGGAATCCTCGGTAACTACAGCGAGTGCTGAAGAGTGGGGGGAGTAAATGGGCGAGCACCTAGAGCCTTCAGTGTGGCCCCAAAAAAAGCAAAAGGGAAAAAATAAAAAATATGAAAAACGTCCAGCAGGAAGAAAAAAACAACAGCCGTAGAAATGAACATAATCCCCTCAGGGGTGCCCGAAAAAAAACAAAAAAAGTCACTGAGCCTCCACAGAGACCCACACCCTCCCCCCCCCCACGTCCCATGATATAGAAGTTAAGTACTCAAATCCAGGTAGGAGAGAGAATAAGACATGGGAGGGTCCATTAATTCAGGTGAGTTCAGCTTCTGTGAATTACCACATTAGGGATGGTTAAGGAGCACGATCCCTAGACCGGGGTCCACTGTTGTGTGCTCTCTGTGGCGATGGTGTCGCCCAAATGGCAGATGGGCGTGGGGTAGACGGGAGTCTTGGATTATTTTGGGGTTCCATGAGACCCAGCTTGACCAGGAGCTCTTTTCCTTCCCTGACGTTGAATACTGTATAGGTGGAGCCATTGTGGGGTACTGTAAGTTTAAATGGGAATCCCCATCGATATCTGATCCTGGCTGATTGAAGTACTGACGTGACTTCCTTCATCTTTCTTCTTTTATCCAACGTCGTTGGGGAGATGTCAGGGTAGATTTGTATGGTAACCCCCTCCAGTTGAATATGCTGTGTGGTGCGTGCAGCTCTGAGGATGTCCTCTTTCACAACATAGTCTTTAAGGCCCATCACTATATCCCGTGGAGGTTTATCTGGGGTAGGTTTAGGCCTGAGGGCTCTGTGGAGCCTGTCACAAGCAAAGGCCGAAGCTGGGTGCTCAGGGAGGAGGGAGCCAAAAAGCTTCTTCATTGCAGCAGCTAGATCTGTAGTGGTCTCCGGCACCCCCCCGCACCCGAAGGTTATTTCTTCTATTGCGGTTGTCCAGATCTTCCAGGTGTGATTGAAGCTGGACAACCGTTTCAGAGAGAGTCTCATGTTCCTTCCGTAGGTCTGTGTGAGCAAGGGCTAGCTCGTCATGCTTTGTTTCTAACAAGTCCGTCCTGCCCCCTAAAGCTGCTATCTCCGCTGTGAGGGTGTGGAGTTCAGCCTGGAATTTTTGGGCAATCCGGTCTTACATGATGGCAAGGCTATCCTCCAGATCCGCTTTTGTCAATTGCGGAGTGTACTCACTGCGGTCAGAGGAGACAGGAGCAGGGACGGCCTGGTTTGTAGCTTCAGCTGGAGCCTGCGGACTGCGAGCGCCATCTTGGGCCATAGTCTTTTCCCTGACTCAAAGAAGGTAGGTCGTCAGGGACCGCTGGACGTGCTTCTTCCTGCGTTTCTTGGGGGTAGGCATACACTAGGAAGTCCCACGGGGGTGATCGGGTAGATGAGGAATAAAATCTTCAATCGGAAAGGCCCCGGGGAGTGATGAGAAGGCTCAATTTAGCTCGGAGCGTCTCTCACATGCGACCGTCCGATTCCGCACCTTGGACACGCCCCCAACAGTGCATATTTTTAGCACTGAATACTGTAGTAATATCACTGGTCCCCTTCAAAAGTGTAAAAAATGTGAGTTAGGGGTCCGATGTCTGTAATGTCACAGAAACACAATAAAAATGACATAAATCTTTCCCCTAGTTTGTAGACACAATACCTTTTACGCAAACCAATCATAATACGCCTATTGTGATTTTTTTTTACCAAAAATATGTAGCAGAAAACAAATTGGCATAAAATGATGAAAAAATTAGATTTTTATTTATTTATTTTTTTTTTGGGGGGGGGGATGTTATATAGCAGAATGTGAAAAATATATATTTTTTTTCAGAGTTGTCGCTCTTTTTTTGTTTATGGCACAAAAAATAAAACTGCAGAGGTAATCAAATATCACCAAAAGAAAGCTCTATTTGTGGGGAAAAAACGGACATCAATTTTATTTGGGTACAGCATCGCACGGCCGCGCAATTGTCCGTTATATGGTGCTGACAGTTTACTCAGAGCTTTGGAACTTGAGGTTAGACAATACAAATACAATACACTTTAATATAGTAGGAATCAGAGGGCACTGCTCATTAGAGCTTACAATCTAAAAGGGAGGGTCAAGAGATACAATAGGTAATAACTCTGGGGGATGTTTACGGATTGTCTACAGACGGGTATGATGCCAGCTGATTGGAAAAAAGCCAACGTGGTACCAATATTTAAAAAAGGGCCGAGTAACTATAGGCCGGTCAGCCTAACATCAGTAGTCTGCAAGATTTTGGAGGGGATGTTAAGGGACTATATACAAGACTTTAGTAATGAAAATGGTATTATTAGTAGTAATCAGCATGGATTCATAAAAAATCATTCTTGCCAGACCAATCTATTAACCTTCTACGATGAAGTGAGTTGCCATCTAGATAAAAGAAGGTCTGTGGATGTCATGTACAGTATCTGGACTTTGCAAAGGCATTTGACACAGTTCCCCACAAATGTTTACTGTACAAACTAAGGTACATAGGTATGGACCATAGGGTGAGTACCTGCATAGAGAACTGGCTCCAGGGGAGAGTCCAGAGGGTGGTGATAAATGGGGAGTACTCGAATTGGGCAAGTGTGGAAAGTGGGGTCCCCCAAGGATCTGTCCTGGGACCAAACCTGTTTAATTTATTCATAAACGATATAGAGGAGGGGATATCTAGCACAATCTCAGTATTTGCTGATGATACTAAACTATGCAGCCCAATAGCTTCTATGTAGGATGCGGAAACCTTACAAGCAGACCTGAACAAAATAATGGGGTGGGCAACTACATGGCAGATGAGGTTTAATGTTGAAAAACATAAGGTAATGCACTTGGGCGTCAGAAACACAAAAGCAAGCTACTTGCTGGGGGGGAACCTCTGGGTGAATCTAAGATGGAAAAGGACTTGAGGGTCCTAGTGGACAACAGGCTTGGCAGTGGCCTGCAATGCCAAGCCGCTGCAAGCAAAGCCAAAAGAATACTGGCATGTATAAAAAAGGGTATTCACTCCAGAAATAAAGAGATTATTCTCCCACTTTACAAGACTCTGGTCCAGCCACACCTGGAGTATGCCATCCAGTGTAGACAAAAACAAAAACAAAAAGAAGGGCGCACCAGCCTAGCGCATTATCTTCAGCAGGCTTTTTTTATTAATAAAATATTAAAAATGTCTACTCACAAACATGCGATGTAAACCAGCATATTAACTCCATCAAACAACGTCCATGATGTTGGAGTCCAATGTTCTCGTTCCGGTGTATGGCTAACGCGTTTCGAGGCAATGCCTCTCCCTCAGAGCCTAAGGGACATGACTGTTGAGCTTGTAGACTGCAACCTTGTGTCACTGCCTCCTGGGTGGGAAGGAGCAAGAGTTGTTAGTCTTGAAAGAAGCTGCTGGGACTGGAGCAAGTGCAGTATTGGAGTCTCTTCTGCTCTCCTAGACAAACGTTGTCTGATTTCCCAGGGTGAGAGCTCTGTGAGGGGTTACAGTGTTTAGGCTTCACTAACATCCAGGCATTAGTTTGGGCTGAGCATAAATTTAGCCTGAACATCGCCCATTCAGGTACTCATCTAACACCTGAACTTTCTGGGCACTTAGCAGGATGTTTGCCTGCCAAGCACACAGTCAATAGGTTGTTAAGGCTTCCCTGCTGAGAGCTGAATTAAAAAAAAAAATGATTGTAAAAAAAAAAGGAAATTAAAAAAAATTGGGGAAAAAGCAGCTTGTAGAGACCCTTTGGGTCTGGTATGTCTTTAAAGCAGAACCCCAATGTCGTAATTAGGAAAAAAAATAGTGTGGGGTTCTTTGGGTCTGGTATAGATTTTGAGGGGAACTCCATGCCACAATTTAATTAAAAAACAATTGAGTTGGGCCCCCCCCCAAATCTATACCAGACCCTTATCTGAGCATGCAGCCTGGCAGGCCAGGACAGGGAGAGATGAGCGAGCACCCCCCTCCTGAACCATACCAGGCTTCTTGCCCTCAACATGGAGTGGGTGCTTTAGGGTGCTCCCCCAAAGCACCTTGTCCCCATATTGTTGGGGAAAGGGCCTCTTCCCAACAATCTTGAGCTGTGGTTGTCAGGGTCTGCGGGTGGGGGGCTTATCAGAATCTGGAAGCCCCTTTTAACAAGGGGGCCCCAAGATCCCAACTGCCCCTATGCGAATGAGTTTTGAGTACATAGTACCTCTACCCATTCAGCAAAAAAGTGTCAAAAAGTAATAACCATAGGAAACAGTTGTTGACAAGTCCTTTATTAAAAAATAAAAAAAATAGTGTTCATCAATTTAAATCCATCATCAATCACGACGCCCACCAGACCTGAAAAATAGAAAAAATAAAAAATACTCCGCCACTTGGTTGGGTTCCCACCATCTGCCCGATCTTTGCTTTTACAGTTCTTATATAGGCAAGGGGCGGACCACCCAGCTACATCACCCGGTGGCACAGCCCCTTCTGACGTCTTGTAACATCACGTGACGTTAGCAGGAGGCGGCGTAACCGGGTGACATAGCCTGGTTGGCAGATAGAGGGAGGCCTCCCAAGAGGCAGAGCATTTTTTATTTTTTATATTTTTTGGGTCTAGAGGGTGTTGTAATTGACGACGGATTTTTATCAAGGGACACAGATTTTTTTGACACTTTTTTTAGGGAATGAGTAGGAATACAATGTACCCGATACCCATTCACACAGGGGGGGCTGGGATTTTGGGGCCCCAGATTCCAAAAAGCTCCCCACCTTCAGACCCCGACAACCGCAGTCCAGGGTTGTTGGGAAAAGGCCCTTGTCCCCATCAACATGGGGACACGTTGCTATGGGGTGGAGGGCAGAGCCCCCCTGCACCTAAGCACCCACCCCCCCATGTTGAGGGCATGTGGCAGGTATGGTTAAAGAGGGGCCTGGCCAGCCAGACTGCATGCTCAGATAATGGTCTGGTATGGAATTTTGGGGGAACCATATGCTGTTTTTTTTATTTTGGCATGGGGTTCCCCTTAAATTTCATACCAGACCCAAAGGGCCTAGTATGTACTGGGGAAGGGACTCCACCCCATTATTTTTCATTTTTTTTATCTGTAATGCCAAGATCCAGCAAAGAATTAAAGCTGCAAGCAAGTTTAAATTACATTTTTTCCTTTAGAAATGTCAGTATTGGTGCAGCAGACTCTATACATCATACAGATGCACCACTTTACAGGCAGACAGGTAACATCATGCCTCCCAGGCATGATATTGAAAGGACTTTTTCATTTTAATTGTTTCACTTTAAGCATCATTAAAATCACTGCTCCTTTAAAAACGATTGTTTAAAAAAAAATTAGCTTTGATACATGTCCCTCAGGGCAGTACCCAGGTCCCCCATACACTTGTATGGCAATAACTTGCATATAAGCCTTTAAAATTAGGACTTTTGATTTTTCATGTTCATGTCCCATAGACTTTAATAGAGTTTGCATGTTCGCTAGAACTTTTTCCCTGTTCGAGATGTTCTGGTGTGAACCGAACAGGGGGGTGTTCCGCCCATCCCTTGTGGTCAGCACAGACAGAGGGACACAGGAACTGGCAGGATCAGCCAGGTATATTACAAGATAGGAAGAGAAAAATTACATAGCAGAAACACTGTACTATAGAAAATGCCTTAAAGGAACAGGATCTTAGTCATTTTTTTTTTTTTTTTAGGATTACAACCACTTTAACTAGTGCCTAACACTGATTTTGCTCTTAGTTTTGTCTTTTTTTTTTTTCAAAAGATTAAGCAGTGTGCTTCAAATATAAAGTAGCTACCTAAACTTGAAATTGTGGCCACAAATGAATGCTGTGCTTCGAGCATCTCAAAACTAAAGTAGAAACCAATGCCAATGTCATTGTCAATACTTGGCTCAAAAACAGGGCTGAATACACAGAACTTTGATGTTACGTGCTGGTTTCCATTGCTCCCACATTATCCTTCCCATCAGCTGCAGCAGCCAGTCACTGACACAGGGGAGCTAAGCTTAGTGATCACATGACCATAATAAGGAAGATTACAAAAAAAAAAGATATTTACATTGAACTTTTTTTTACTAACAGCATGCAGCATTTGTATGGGTAGGGGGCATTTGTATGGGTATTGTTTTAAACCTGGATCATGTTATCCTTTCCTTCTAAAATGAAAACTTCAAAATGCCACCCCGAAACAAAAGCCCATAGAAAAATCAATCTGTTTAATATAAAATAAAGTCCCCATTAGCAAAAAAGAGTATCCCCAAATTAAATGAAACTTTCAAATTACTTCTCCCTGAATAAAAGTTGAAAAAGGAACAATTATCATGTGACATAACATTTCAACTGCAATTCTTTTATTATAAAGGACCTATGCTTTAAAAAAAATATATAATGATTTGAGGGTATTTAAGTAACCTTCAGTTCTGCTTCAGCAGTGAAAGGGTAAAATTGAAGTTCAGTTGGGATTTAAATAGGGGATTTTAGTAGGAAGATACCATAAAAATGCTTATATACTGTTGTATGTTATTTTTTATGTAAATGGTTTCCAGTTTTCATTTGAATGGCATTTGTCCCTTATTCCATACTCGAATATTGTGTTTACTTCAAATTGTCTATGATGTTGAAGAGAAAACACATTTACCCTATGGGAAAATCCGACTGACTTGATACAATGTTTCCCTTTTATCTATCAGGTGGGTTTGACTACTGATGTCTGAAAGTATTCATAGTGATTATTTTCAAATGGCAAATATGTATTCCCTTAGGTTACTTTTGTTGTCTTCTCTCTGTTTCATAACAATTGTCTTAAGCTGGCCATACACAGATCAAATTCCTTCTGGTTCCTGATGGGCCAGCCAGAATAAACTCAGTAGGTGGCCCTGTCAGCTGCCTTCTACCCAACATTCCACAATTGAAAAATGTAAATAGCTATCGCCGAAAATTGTTGGCTGAACAGTATCTGCATCAAATAAAATCCTCCTGCTGTTTAGATATTTTGGTAGCAGGTGAGGCTAGCTATCAATATACAATAGCTGCAGCAGGGAATTCATGCATTTGTGCTGTGTATCATAGGTGAGGGAAGCTGCTAGGGGAAAATAATGGGAAGCCTTAAATGTAAAATATGCCTTTCCAATAAAAATTAAATTTCTTCTTCCTCTTGAGAACGTTCTACTTACCTCTTGTTGTGTCTTTGCAATAGAAAGACCACAGACTGCAAAAAGAAAAAAACAAGAAATAATTCTCTAATTAAAAAAAAAAAAAAAAAAAACTATAAAAGTTTTGGCTTAAAAAATGTTTTAATAAAACTCAGGATGCTCTGATGTGCTTTGCTCCATTTTACATGAGAATAACTCTAAACACAATCTGTTTTTAAAGTCAGGAAGTTTCATGGTCTGACCTAAAACCCATCTTCTGATAGTGAGAAAGTATAGTCCAACATCATTATTAAAAAGGTCAGATCAAAATAATACAGAAGACCACATGCTGAAAGATAACTATGCAAGGCCACTGTACTTTGTTTTGTTTCAAGATAAATGGAGATAACAAGAGTCGTAGAAAGTAAGAGAAAAAAGAAAAATGAGAACCATAAGAAGAGAAGGACAAATTCTGAAGGGCTGAAAGAATAGGCAGTACATGTTGTAATCTGTACAACGGCATGTTTTCTTAGTGGGCTTGACTCATTCTTGCAAATAAGCTGCAATTAAAAGCTCTCAAAGTACTTCAAAACAGACACATATGTTTTGCATAATAAAAAAAAAAAAAAAAAAAAAACATTCACCTCATGACATACTCTAAAAACTGAAAAGAGAAGACCTGCAAAGAAACAATTTTTCTTTTGGAAACTTTTGGTATACTCGGTTGATGTTTATGATCAAATCAGCTGCTGTGTTCAGTGCAGGGTTTCAGTGTTGGAAAAAAACACAGTAGCATTATATTTTGGATAAAGCAGATTTCCTATAAGATTAAGAGGGTATTTAAGGAATATGGTAGAGTTAGAGATCAGGTTTAAAAATGTTTACAGTTAAAGGCTATGGGTATAGAACTAGTATTATTATAAGAAAGTACTTGGAAGGTGTAAGTGGGGGGATTATACCAACAAAGCATGAACTGTAAAATAAGACAGAGGTTCTAACCAGGGGTGGACTGACAACTCATGAGGCCCCTGGGCAATAGCCCCACTGTGTTATCGCCGACACTCAAGCTACACTCACCCAAGATTTTCTACAGAGCCACAGCAGCATCCGAGGGTAGAAAACAGAATCAGGGATGGTAAATTAAAGGCATAGTTCATCTTTACCAATAAACCACCTATGCAGATTAGGGATGTCTGTAAATAAACACAAACTGTGCAGCTTTGACCAAAGTTGTGAGTGTGACGGTACTAACCATCACTATGATTAAAAAAAAATCAGATACTTGGTGGTTTGGATTGCTTCAAATGGGGTCTGTATTTACAAATGATGCAAACATGTGTTGTACTGCAATGTCAGCAATGTCTTCATATAGAGATGTGAAGATTTAATCCTACACTGGGAGACTTAGACTGTTATAGACAATTGCTATGAGGTCTGTGTGATGGATCACCCTGTCCCTGGATGGTAAACCCCTTTGTGTAATTTTCCTATGAGTTAGGGACATTGCCTTTTATTTCATTTTATGTTCACTTTATTCATCTTCTCAGTCAGACTCATGGCAGACTGCTAATGTCATCGGCTCAGCCACTTGTCGTCCACACATTGTTAAATATGCTAATACTGTCTGTGTTTTGAGATGGAATGTGTATTGTGCTAAGTATTCCTGTTCCATTGTTATATGTTAATGACCCCAAATTGTTCTGGCCAGGTGGCTACATAATTAGTTTAGGGTTATTCTGTTTCTGTATACAAATCTATCTGCATATGCTAATGTAATCAGACTCACCTGACCTGGTAGTGTATATAATGTGTGTGGGTTCAATAAACAGTTCTTCTTGCTTACCCTCAACATAGAGTCTCATCTCATGTTTGTGGGAGAAGGCTATACCAGCTCTATCTCTCTTCTGCTTGGATCGCTAAATCACAAGCTCTGGTAAGAGCGGTTCCTGCTCTACTCTACAGCATCCCTCCCACTAGGGGGAAGAGAACATCTCTGGCGGCGAAACCCCTCTTTCCATCGGGGTGGCCGCTACAACTGGTGGCAAGAGGTGGGATAGTTCTTTTCTCCTAGAGGAGATGCTACATCTGGTTCCAAGAACGGGATGAGCAGATGGAAAATCTCTATGGAAGCTTGAAGTGGTCAACCTTGAAAGATTTGTTGGAGACCCGTGGCCGACCAGCAAATAACCGTACCAAAAAGGAACTACTGGTCGAGCTGATGGAAATGGACCGAAACGACTGTGTGACTAAAGCAATAGCCCCGAACCTGGAGGATGAGTTGATGTGGACTGTGCATATGCGGTTGGCTTTGTATGGACCCAATCCTCTTGCAGACATCATTTCCCAGGTGATGAACGCCGCTATCGCTGAGAACCGGGAGAAACGACAATACCAGTTGCGCATGGCGGAGATCCAGAGACCAGTGAACCCAACTGTGGAGAACACCCCAGCCACAACAGAGCGGAAAAAGGTCCCTTCACAGCCTTTAAGAGTTTCCAGGAATTGGAGGGGGAAATAGATGGCTACTTAGCTGACTTTGAGAGGCAATGCGCCTTACACAAAGTACCCATGGAGGAATAGGTCACCATTTTGGCCGGGAAGTTAACAGGTAGAGCTGCTGAAGCATTTAGAGCTATACCTGATGATGAGATTCACTTCTACTCAGCAGTCAAGGAGGCCTTGCTTGCCCTGTAGGCAGTCACCCCCGAGGCATATAGGAGACGGTTCCGGGAGTCCAAAAAGCACAGCGGGGATTCCTACACCGAGTGGGCCTGTCGTCTCCACAGAACAGCCTCCCACTGGATTACTGGTTGTCAAGCCATATCGAGAGAGGATGCATTACAATTGTTTCTCTTGGAGCATTTCTTTAATTCCCTCAACCCTGATCTTCGGCAATGGATCCATACCGGAGACCCCTTACCTAGCCTGAAGCTGCTCGTCTGGCTGATGAGTATACTGACTCCAGAAAAACTGAGCCACCCTCCGTAAGACCCGCTCCAGGACCAGTGGTACCAACCCGAAGCACAGGTACCTGCAATGCCCCACCACCACGCTTCCAACAGCAAAGACAGGTACAGTGACAGTGGTGCAAACAGTTCAGACACTACCTGAGAAACTGTGACCAGAGAAGGAACCACGATTCATGGATTCGAGCAGAACCACCTTCCCCAGCATGGGCAGCCGTCCACTACTACCATGGCCACAGGCAGCAACAACCTAGCCTCAGACCAATGCTCAAGCCCTGGATTGCATTACCAATCTTGGACCACCACTACCACAGAGGGGGGGGAACTCCTCCAACTTGCAGGCACCCAGATACCAATCCCGCAGTGGGGTACAGTGCTACAGGTGCAAGCAGGTTCGGCACTATCAACGAGACTGTACCCAGAGCAGGGACCAAGCCGCATGGATCCGACAAGGGTCATCCCCTCCAGTAAAGACAACGGTCCCCTACTATCACGCAGAGGCTCCCCCAGTCATACCAATATTCAAAACCACCGAGGAGCAATTGGGTACCCTTCACGAAGCTGACCCAGTGAAAGCCGCTACAGAGAACCGACAGCACCACTGCCAATCGGCCCAGTTAAACGGAAAGCTTGCACAAGGTCTCCGAGACATGGGAGCCACTCTCACTTTGGTCAAGCGACATTTGGTCCCAGATGCCGCCCGAACTGGAGGTTCAGTAGTGGTACGAGTAGCAGGGGGAGGGGTACACTGGCTACCCACTGCGAGGGTCCACTTGAATTGGGGTGCTGGGTCAGGTCTGATTGATGTGGGGTTGATACGGGAGCTCCCCACCAACGTCTTACTGGGGAACGACCTAGGCCACTTGATCTCAGCGTTCCTGCCGGTCCAGATCCCAGGCCCACATCATGGAGATTTGCATTCTGAGGTCCAGACGCTTGAATGTTTGGATGGAGTGAGGTCATATGGGATAGGTTTTAGTTTGGGAGGGGGGTGGCCATGGCAGATTTACTTGGAACTCCCTGGATTGACTCTTTGGGACTTGTTACCCGACTAACGTGTATTGTACTGCAATGTCAGCAATGTATTCATATAGAGATGTGAAGATTTAATCCTACACTGGGAGACTTAGACTGTTATAGACAATTGCCATGAGGTCTGTGTGACGGATCACCCTGTCCCTGGATGGTAAACCCCTTTGTGTCATTTTCCTATGAGTTTGGGACATTGCCTTTTAATTCATTTTATGTTCACTTTATTCATCTTCTCAGTCAGACTCATGGCAGACTGCTAATGTCATCGTCTCAGCCACTTGTCGTCCACACATTGTTAAATATGCTAATACTGTCTGTGTTTTGAGATGGAATGTGTATTGTGCTAAGTATTGTTCCATTGTTACATGTTAATGACCCCAAATTGTTCTGGTCAGGTGGCTACATAATTAGTTTAGGATTATTCTGTTCCTATATACAAATCTATCTGCATATGCTAATGTTATCAGACTCACCTGACCTGGTAGTGTAAATAATGTGTGTGTGTGGGTTCAATAAACAGTTCTTTTTGCTTATCCTCAACATAGAGTCGCATCTCGTGTTTGTGGGAGAAGGCTATACCAGCTCTATCTCTCTTCTGCTTGGATCGCTAAATCACTAGCTCTGGTAAGAGCGGTTCCTGTTCTTCTCTACAGCATCCCTCCCACTAGGGGGAAGAGAACATCTCTGGTGGCGAAACCCCTCTTTCCATCGGGGCCGCTACAGTGAGGTACGTTTATGGCCCACATCTACAACAAGGGCATTATTCAACTTTGGTCAAATCTGACTGGTTGCAACCAACAGCAATAACATTTGTTCACATTTAGTTGGTTAACCTTTTAGGTAGATTTTAGTATCCTGATCCACCTGTTCTTGTCTCCAGAGTCCACCTCTGGTTTGGAAAACTCATTTATTTGTGCAATCTTCATAAGGTATTATACTGTTGATAGTGTGCAGCAGCTGCAGCATTAGCCATTCATGTGCTGGTGTATACAACGAAATCCTCTGAAAATTTTACCAGTAAATGGATTCCTTTTATCTCAAAACTTTCTGTTTCTGGACTTGTGGTAGGGAAGGAGTGATGGGCATGGACCTCTGATCATAGACAAAATGATCATTGATTCATCTGATTTGAGGGTTTTGTCATATACCTGGCCTCAAAGAATCTTCACCCTGAGTGGGGACTGAGGAATTTTACTATTGTGGACTCCACAATATATCACAGTATTCTGCTCGATGGGATGGGACAGTCAGGTCGACCCCTACTGAGGAAGTCACACGCCCACCAGCGCATGATGACATGCATCTAGGGGGCGGGGACTCCAGACGGACGAGACCCGGCAGTAGTGCAGGAGAGCTTCCTGTGTCTCCCTACTACAATACAGTGCCTTCTCCAGCCCACACAGCTAATGTGCAGTTTTATGTGAGTGTACTCTTGTTTTACCTTTTAATAAAATATATAAACAGAGAGCATTAGATTTCCCTATTCCTTTTATTCTCTGACCTATGCTGAGACCTGGAACATTTACTGGGAAGACAGAGTTATATATTAGCCTGCACAGTGTCCATGGATTTCCGGATTGGGTGACATGACCTGGCATACCTCCCTAAGGATATATAGTGCAATTTTGACCCAGTGGTGAAACACGGGTCAATACCTAAGGTGAGAGGCCATCTATTATTGGTTGTGGGATCACGAGCACCTACGGCATCCACTTCGGCACATGTGCACTTTATGGTCATTAAAGAGACTGTATGCTTGTATTGATTAACAGCGATATATACCATCCATACTCCAGTCATCAGATAAGTACCTAGCACTTTATCCTCCTTTTTGTGGACTTTTATGTCACTTAACACTTGTGTTTTTTGCTTATTTGATGTGGTCACGCAAGACATCTAATAGTAGTTGCTCATTTGCACAATTTCTTGATGTATGTATGCAAATCATACATTGGTTATTGATGTGATCACTTTATATTGATTCATTTAGGAATTATGTAAATTTGATTCTTATAGCACTTTGGGTATACTTTGCACATTTTGCACACATTTCATTGCTATTTGCACTATATTGGGATCAGGGGCGCTGCATCACTTTATTTATTTGCTTTCTGTATGTTCAGTGATTCACATGTTTTGATATAGCTGCCACGATCATTATCTTATTCATTTTATTTATCAATTTAATTACTTGTCACTAGCGTGCATAATCCATTTATTGGATTAGTCAGGTCACCTGTTTGTGGTTCAATATTTTTTATTGACACTTATAAAAGAGGACAAAAAAGAAAATACAATGTTCAAAAAAATTAAAGGAACACTTTTTAGTTAGAGTAAAGCATCAAGTCAATTAAACTCCTGAGATACTGATCTGGTCAGGTAAAGCGGGACTCCACCCAAAAAGAGAAGGTCAGCTTTAAGGACTCATCCCCCATTCCTCTTGCACATTTGGCACTTTTGAGGAGCGAGGACTCGGAGCAGGTACCTGATTTTGACAGATACCTGCTCCCATGGAAGTTCTCCTCCCTTCCTCCCCCTGCAGTCTTCTGGGACACTGACAGGTCCCCGAAGACTACATCCACCAGTCAGGATGCACAGCGTGACTTGAACATGTGCACTGTGGCTTCACAGCTGGGTGCCCATAGTAAAGATGCCGGCGTTGCCGAGGGAGGATAGAGGATGAAGACAGGTGAGTGGCTGTTTTTTAAAAGTCAGCAGCTACACTTTGTGATAGGTGCCTTGAGCTCCTCTTTAAGTAGCAGAGGGGGTTGTTAATCATTGCCAACTGCTTTGGTGTTTATGAAATTAACAACAGGTGCACTAGATGGGCAACAATGTGGCAACCTCCAAAACAGGAAGGGTTTTAGAGTGGAGGCCACTGACAATTTTTTTCCCTATTCAGCTTTTCTGACTCTTTTCACTAGTTTTTCATTTAGCTAGGGTCTGTGTCACTACTATTAAAAAAGAATAGCGCGCAAATGCAAAAAAAATAACTACCAAATCTGAAGACAATCCATAAATAAAAATGGGGGTTTGGTCCCACCATATGGCCATATCGTGCTCAAGCCCACTACTGCGTCAAAGTACCCCATTATCAGTGGGTCCTACACTATCCATGAAAAAGAGATGAATCCAGCCTTTCTAACCCTTGGAGATAATACTCCTTTTTAATATACATGTCTTTTGGTTCATAGCTGCAGCAGCTTTAGAAATACATGTGTATGCTCCTCCAAAAATTTTTTGCCTGTTTATTCTGTGTCACTACTGGTAGCATGAGGCAATACCTGGACCCTAAAGAGGCTGCACAGGTGGTCCAACTCCTCCAGGATGGCACATCAATACGTGCCATTGCCAGAAGGTTTTCTGCGTCTCCCAGCACAGCATAGAGGAGATTCCAGGAGACAGGTAGTTACTCTAGGAGAGCTAGACAGGGCCATAGAAGGTCCTTAACCCATCAGCAGGACCGGTATCTCTGCTCTTTTGTGCAAGGAGGAACAGGATGAGTACTGTCAGAGCCCTACAAAATGACCTCCAGCAGGCCACTGGTGTGAATATCTCTGACCAAACAATCAGAAACAGACTTCATGAGGGTGACCTGAGGGCCTGATGTCCTCCAGTGGGCCCTGTTCCCACTGCCTGGCACCATGCAGCTTGATTGGCATTTGTCATTGAACACCAGAATTGGCAGGTCCACCACTGGCACCCTGTGTTTTTCACAGATGAGAGCAGGTTTGCCCTGAGCACATGTAACAGACATGAAAGGGTCTGGAGATGCTGTGGAGAACATTATGCTGCCTGTAACATCATTTAGCATGACCAGTTTGATGGAAGGTCAGTGATGGTCTGGGGAGGCATATCAATGGAGGGACGGACAGACCTCTACATGCTAGAATGCTAGAAAATGCCACCCTGACTGCCATTAGGTATCAGAATGAAATATTTGACCCATTGTCAGACCCTACACTGGTGCAGTGGGTCCTGGGTTCCTCCCTATGCATGACAATGCATGGAGGATGAAGGAGGATGAAGGAATTGATACCATTGAGTGGCCCCCACTTGCTTGACCTAAATCCAATAGAACACCTATGGGACATTATGTTTCAGTCATTCTGATGCCACCAGGTTGTCTGTTCAGGAGCCCAGTGATGCCCTGGTCCAGATCTGGGAGGAAATACCCCAGGACACCATCCATTGTCTCATTAGGAGCATGCCAGATGTTTTCAGGCATGCATACAAGCACGTATGAGCCATACAAACTACTGTGTACCATTCTGAGTTGCTGCAATGAAATTTAAGCAAAATGGACAAAGTTTTGACTTTGATTTCCGGGTGTCTTTGAAATAAAGACTTTGAAATAAAGTGTTGTGCCAATGAAAATAGATTGATAATACAACATTACTAAATAAAGTGGTATTGCAAAAAAAAGCATACAGTCCAAATATAATATGTGCCTTATAACGAATTCCATCAATAAGACATCCCACCGTGCAGTGGTAGCAAATGAACAAAAGAGCTAGTGCAAGAAGTAGATAATAAATTGCTGGTGCTCACCTTCACCTGTAAACACAGGCCGCTGACCTTATAATCTGTCCCCTGTGTTACCAGCGGGCCGAACAAAGCAGATATACTAAAACCAGAATGTTGCTGGCTCCTCTCCAGCCTAATCTCTCTCTGATCGGCTCACCAGAGCTTCTGTGACACTCCACGATATATAAGGGTACAAATAAAACAAAAGTAAAACTCACAAAACATAGCACTTCAGCAGTGTGGGCTGATTGAGCTTTGAACATGCTATTCCTTCCTTGAGATGGCCATGATGTACAGTATATCCCTAGAAGGGCCCACTGGTAACACAGGGGTCAGATTATAAGGTGAGCTGCCTGTGTGTATGTGCTAGAAGGCGATTAGTACAGCAGGGATGCCATTCTGTTGAAAAGACAAGGACTCACTGCTCAAGGTGGTGTAATCGCCTGATGACTCACACAGGTGCATGCCCCGGCTCGCCTCCGTGAAAACTTGATAAAAGAAAAGGAATTGGCAGCACTCCAGGTTGAGTCAAAATCCAGATTTATTGACTGGACATCCAAATATGACAATCGTGACAAGGTAGACGCGTTTCACACACTGACTGTGTGCTTAATCATTACAAAGAAAAATGGATATAACATCTCAATATATACACACACAAAAATCCAATCATCAATTAAAAAACAGGTGATACAAATAGGGGGTAAACCATTTTCCAAATTACCAAGGACATGGATAGACCCATAAAACATCTATGTGAAACCAGTGAAAAATCAAATGTGAATTGACCAACATTTGACAACATGACCAACCCTTATGGTTTAATATTCTTCAATAAAAATGATCACATATGACAAGGTTAACAGCATACGAAAGGGGTAAAGGGGTCAACACGGTCAAGTAGGGACAAGGAAATGAGAATACAGCATTAACGGAAATTGAATGCAAACAGGTACATGCATCCTGCACTATATCGATTCAAACTGTATACTATCTGGAACAGTGGGCTAAAGGCAACAAAACAGTAAATGTTACTTCTATGGCATTGCAGGTACACGACTATTGGGGTAAATAGTTATCAAGCATTAGACGAGTATGGATGTGCTAGTCAGGAGTCCCATAGTAGATTAAACTTAGTCAGAGAGTCTTTCTGCATAGAAAATAGCCATTCGAAGGAACAATTTTTATTTACCTCTCTGATGACATTCAATGTGTTTGGGGTGTCTAGGGAGCCCCAGTGTCTCATTATATTGAGCTTAGCTGATAAAAGGATATGAACTACAATAGCCCTGGTTTTACAGGGGATATTAGTAATGTTGAGATGCAGGAAGGCTTGCTCAGCTGAAGGAGGAATAGGGTATAGGGTGAATTTAGAGACTATTTTAAAGATCTGATTCTAATAGTATCTAATAGATTTGCAGTGCCATAAATTATGAATCAAGGAACACACAGAATCACAGTTTTTCCAGCATTTATTTGAATTGCTGGTCAATATTTTTGATAATTTAATATGGTGTAAAATACAACCTATGTATTATTTTTTGGTAAAGTTCCCCATAATTTATGCATAGTGTGGATTTATATGTCCAGAGTAAAGCTGATCGCTATGAGGATATTGAATACTGCTGACCT
Organism: Pelophylax lessonae; assembly: GCF_965119305.1. Lineage (NCBI taxonomy): Eukaryota > Metazoa > Chordata > Amphibia > Anura > Ranidae > Pelophylax > Pelophylax lessonae. Next base: position 130,830,603 of record NC_138774.1, read on the forward strand.
AAGTCCTGTTCCCATTTTAGCATTGTACAGTAGATGTTTTGGTAAAGTTATGCAAAGCACTGATTTTCCTATTGAAGAACGCAATCCCTTTAAGTGTAGGTTTGTTTGTCTGGATCCTAGAAATGACATAGTTCTTCCTCTAATTTACCCGGTATAGGGATCTCACCCTTTTTGAATAGTTGTGAAAGCTGAATAAAGCGGTAGTAATCAGAGTTAGGTAGGTGATAACGTGTTTGCAGATCCACAAAAGGTAAAAGCCTGCCCTCCACTATTAAGTGCTGAGTGTGCCATATGCTTAGCCAGGAAAAGAGCTGGAGACCAGGGATTAGGAGTTCCAAGTATTCTAAGGGGATAGGAAGTTTTTGTTGTGGAGAGTTGAACTGATGGTGTTTAGATAGTATATTTAATGCCTGAATAATCGCCTGAATAGAGAGCAGTGGGATGTGCCTATTTGGGTGCATAGAAGACAAGCTATTATATGTATTCTGGAATGGTTAGAGGGCAAAAGAGAAGTTTCCATAACAGACCAAATCTTTTGTGGGTTTGGGGCCCACCAGTATCAAGTTTAATCTAGGATTGAGGCTACATAGTATATATCAGGGAGTGATAACCTACCTGATGATTTCTGTTTATTGGGAGTAGAGATGGCACATCTTGTTTTTTCCCTTTCCGTATAAAGATAAAGTGGTTGTAAATCCACTTCAAAGACTTTTACCTATAGGTAAGCCTATATTAAGGGTTACCTATGGGTGCTATAAATATCTCCTAAACATGCACCGTTTAGGAGATATTTACAGTGCATGCAGCCGATGATGTGATCGGCGCATGCGCTCTGAAGGAACGGCCACCTGTGCCGTTCCTTCAGAGCCCTGTGCTGCGAAAAACAAAACCATCAACACCAGCATAAACACAGCCTTGAAAAACCAAAGAGAAAATCTTCTCCAATACAAAGAGAAAAAAACAAATAACCGTGTACCTCTAGTCACCACATACAATCCAGCACTAGAAGGGATAAGAAAGATAATCAAAGATTTACAACCCATCATAACAGGAGATGAAACTCTGAAAGGAATATTCCAACAACCTCCAATACTGGCTTTCAGACAACCACCCAACCTCAGACATAAACTAATCAGCAGGAAACTTCATTCTGATTATGAAGTCACAAATAATGGGAGGAAACCCTGCAATAAAAAATGCTGCAAACTGTGCAACCAGATCAATCTGTCTAAAAGTGTCACACACACAAATGGGACCTTCAATATAACAGGATCATACAACTGCACCTCCAGTAATGTTGTGTACCTCATCCAATGCAAAATATGTAGCAATGGATCTTATGTAGGCGAAACAGGACAGAAGTTGCATTGCAAGAGAGGATGAATTTGCACAGACATACCATCAGGGAACATAAAGAAGATAGTTTCTGCACACCTGTGGGACATCATTTTTCACAACCGGACCACACTATAGAAGACCTCAATGTTTTAGTTCTTAAAGGGAATTTCAGAACTATCCAGGAAAGAAAAACGTTTGAATTAAGAATGATACTTCTTTTTGACAAAAACAATAACGGCTTAAATTTAGATATGGATTTCCTTACTCATTATCCCATAGTTTTACGACCCCCTCTGTGACTATCCCCCCCACCTTCCCCCCTGTCTTCAGCTCTCCCTCTGTCTTATCTCACTAACTATGCTAGTTTTATTACCATTGCCAGTTAAATTTGTTTATGCTTGTTTGGTTTTCTCTTTTTTTTCCTTTGGCTTAGAGATTTTGTGTTTCTTTACCATTCTGCTAAACATTTTGTGAATCAGTACTGCTTGGATATTGAAGAAGGGGACATACCCCGAAAGATTGTCCTGAAAAATTGTATGTTAGTGCAAATAAAAAAAGTATCACGGACAGTACTCAATAATATTGTAGTATGAGACCAAACTAAAGGCATGTAGCAACCTTTGGATTTCCTGGAGTGTGTGAAGTAAGTTTATGACTATCAGAATCACTTCATCTGCAAAAAAATCTAATTTTATTCCGAGTTGGGCCTTTTTACAATCCTGTCACATTAGAAGATGTATGGATTGTGTGCATTAGGGGTTCCATGATTAACGCAAAAATAGGCGGAGACAGAGGACAGCCTTGCCTGGTGTCGTTAGTGATTGTAAGCTCTGAGGAAAGGGCTCCAGAGGTAAAGACTTTGGCTATAGGTTGAGAATAGAGCACTAATATAGCTGATAGGATTGGGCATGAAATTCCAAATTTACTCAGGACAGCCTCCAGGAACCCCTAGTGTAAACGTTCAAATGCTTTCTCAGCATCTAATGCTAAGAAGAGTAAAGGGATTTTATTCAGCTCGGTGTAATTAAGTACTTTCATGATTCTCCTTGTGGCATCTGGGGCTTGACGCCCTTTGATGAAATCTACCTGGCCTGGGTGGATTAAAGAGGGTAGAATATTCAAATGTCTGAGGGCTAATGCTTTCACGTACATTTTTACGTCCAAATTAAGTATTGAGATAGACCTAGAATTGCTTGGCTGTCTTTATCAGATTTAGGTATGGCGGTGATAACGGACTGTAGCATTTCTTTAGGGAAGTGACCCTTAAGCCTAGTACACACACAACGAATTTCTGCCGACCGGTCGTCCATCTTTTGTCCAGAGTGGTGTTTTGTTTGTTGGAATGTGCCTAGACTGCACACGAATTTTCCCGCACGACAAAATTCTACTTCAGAAGTGATGTCATGTGTTGGTTTGCTTTCTTTGTGTCCTTTCTTCTCTGAGCATGCCCAGTCTTGCTCATAAGATTTTACCCTGTCGAAATCTGTACTGACTGCACGAAAATCGGACGTGTTTTGACGGAGGACAAAAATTTTATAGCCTGCACACCAGATTTTTTCGGCCGAAAAGTCGGAATCGGTTGTCAGAAGCATCATACTAACAAGCCGAAAATTGGCAGATCAGTCGTCGGATGAAAATTCCTGGCCGAATTTTGACTCGTGTGTACGGGTCTTTAGTCATTGCTAGATTGTATATTTTTGCTAGGTGGGGGACTAGTGTATCTTTACATTTTTAGAAGTAATCATTGAGGAATCCGTCAATCCCTGGGGCTTTGGATTTAGATAAGCTAGAGATAACTTTCTTAATTTACGGCTCAGTAAATGGGCGACATAAAGTAGATTACCGGTCTTCAGTCAATCTAGGTAAGTGAAGTGGATGGAGAAAGGATTGTATCTGATCTTCAGTAGGTTGCGGGGTCTGAGTATCTGCCTTAAGATCATATAGGCTAGCATAGTAGTCTTTAAAAATTTCTGCTATTCGGTCTTGGCAATATGCTATTTTTGTCTAGCATGAAGGGGATTTTGTGTGAGAGGCGTTTGCCTTTAAAGCATTTAGCCAAAAAAGCACCTGCCTTATTGTAAAGTGCAAAGAAATTAGCTTTGAATACCTTAACATGTTTTTCATATTGGTAGAGTAATAAATCTCTTAGGCCATGTTCACACCTGAGCGTTTTTTTCAGCTCGTAAAATGCTCTTTTTTGAAGTCCTTAAAAGCCCAACAAGCAAAATCCCATTCATTTCAATGGCCCCTGTTCACATTAGTGTTTTGTCGCCTGAAGCAAAACGCCTGAAGCTCAAAAAAGTACATGAGCTTTTTTTTTTGGCAGATTACAAGCATTTTTGTTAGATGTCATTGCCTTATACAGTATCTCACAAAAGTGAGTACACTCCTCACATTTTTGTTCATACTTTATTATATCTTTTCATTTGACAACACTGAAGAAATTACACTTTGCTACAATGTAAAGTAGTGAGTGCAAAGCTTGTAAAACTGTGTAAATTTGCTGTTCCCTCAAAATAACCCAACACACAGCCATTATTGTCTAAAGTGCTTGCAATAAAAATGAGTACACCCCTAAGTGAAAATGCCCAAATTGGGCCAAAAGTGTCAATATTTTGTGTGGCCACCATTTTTTTCCATCACTGCCCTAACCCTCTTGAGTATGGAGTTCATCAGAGCTTCACAGGTTGCCACTGGAGTCCTCTTCCACTCCTCCATGATGACATCACAGAGCTGGTGGATTTTAGAAATCTTGCACTCCTCTACCTTCCTTTTTAAATGACCCACAGATGCTCAATAGGGTTTAGGTCTAGAGACATGCTTGGCCAGTCCATCACCTTTACCCTCAGCTTCTTTAGCAAGGCAGTGGTCACCTTGGAGGTATATTTGAGGTTGTTATCATGTTGGAATACTGCCATGTGGCCCAGTCTCCGAAGGGAGGGGATCATGCTCTGCTTCAGTATGTCACAGTACTTGTTGGCATTCATGGTTCCCTCAATGAACTGTTGCTCCCTAGTGCCGGCAGCACTCAGGCAGGCCCAAACCATGACACTCCCAAGACCATGCTTGACTGTAGGCAAGACAAACTTGCCTTTGTACTCCTCACCTGGTTGCCGCTGCACATGCTTGACTCCATCTTAACCAAATACATTTATCTTGGTCTTGTCAGACCACAGGACATGGTTCCAGTAATCCATGTCCTTGGTCTGCTTGACTTCAGCAAACTGTTTGTGGGCTTTCTTGTGAATCATCTTTAGAAGAGGCTTCCTTCTGGGATGACAGCCATGCAGACCAATTTGATGCAGTGTGCGGCGTATGGTCTGAGCACTGACAGGCTGACCCTTATGCCACCCCTTCCACCTCTGCAGCAATGCTGGCAGAACTCATCTATTTCCCAAAGAAAACCTCTGGATATGATGCTGAGCACGTGAATTCAACTTCTTTTGTCAACCATGGCAAGGTCTGTTCTGAGTGGAACCAGTCCTGTTAAACCGCTGTATGGTCTTGGCCACCGTGCTGCAGCTCAATTTCAGGGTCTTGGCAATCTTCTTATAGCCTAGGCCATCTTTATGTAGAGCAACTATTCTTTTTTTCCAGATCTTTAGAGAGTTCTTTGTCATGAGGTGCCATGTTGAACTTCTAGTGACCAGTATGAGAGAGTGAGAGCGATAACACCAAATTTAACGCACCTGCTCCCCATTCACACCTGAGACCTTGTAACACTAACAAGTCACATGACACCGGGGAGGGAAAATGGTTAATTGGGCCCAATTTGCACATTTTCCCTCAGGGGTGTACTCACTTTTGATTCCAGAGGTTAAGACATTAATGGTTGTGTGTTGAGTTATTTTGAGGTGACAGCAAATTTACACTGTTATACAAGCTGTAGACTCTCTACTTTATGTTGTAGCAAAGTGTAATTTCTTCAGTGTTGTCACATGAAAAGATATAATAAAATATTTACAAAAATGTAAGGGGTGTACTCACTTTTGTGAGATATTGTATATAATGGTATAACAAACACTCAAAATAATGATAATCGCTGGTTGTGGGGGATTCGAGCACCTCTCAGGAGCTTTTCATGAAGCCCCCTAATGTCCCCGGCTCTCGGTCAGAGCCTGAGTGCCCAAATGGTCAGTCTGCTCCTGGTTCTAACTTCATCCTGCATTGCCCTTGTATGTCCTTGTGAGTACCTGTATGTAAAATAGTATAAGTAAAAAAATAGAAATATCTGCAATTACAAAACATTTAGCCTTTAATTTAATGTATACACATTTTGTGTGACTTGTTTTATATTGGAGTATATTTAGTTTATAAATCTCAAGCTATAATAACCCTTCTATTTAGGCTCTTTTCTTTTTTCATTAGCATTAGGTGACATGACATATAACTGTGTTATTATAGAAAATATATATACATTCATATAAAATATATTCTTTTACTATAATAAATGAAGGCAGTGTTTTGGAATTCATTGGTAACATGTGATAAGTAAATTAAGTCTCTTGGAATCAGCTAATTACATCTTTTAATTAGTTGGGATCATTTTAATCTGAAGGAAGTTGTAGAAGTGTCATCTAAGAAGAAATAATAGTCTAAATATAGATTAAATAGTTCTCTAGATATCATTAGAATATAGTGTTTCTCCATTTTGATTATGTATTTAATTCATAGGAGCAATATTAATATAAAAGTCATTCTCGCCTAAGGGAGAAACCTTGGCCTTAGTTGGGGTGCTCTTATATCTGCTGCCTGATGATCAGCCATAGTGACCCACCACATGCACATGAACTTTAATGGCATCCCAGTCTTAGTCCGTAGGGTTCAATATTGGGTTGGCCCACCCCTTGCAGCTATAATAGCTTCAACTCTTCTGGAAAGGCTGTCCATAAGGTTTAGAAGTGTGTCTATGGGAATGTTTGACCATTCTTCCAGAATTGCATTTTTGAGGTCAGCCACTGATGTTGGACGAGAAGGACTGGCTCGAAGTCTCCACTCTAATTCACCCAAAAGGTGAAAGGTGTTCTATGGCAGTGGTTCTCAATTCCGGTCCTCGGGACCCACTAACAGGCCAGATTTTAAGTATTACCTTGGGGGATGCAGACTAGAATACTGCAATCACTGAGCAGCAAATTAGATCACCTGTGATGTAATTTAGTTATCTTGCAAACCTGGCCTGTTGGTGGGTCCCGAGGACCGGAGTTGAGAACCACTGTGCTATGGGGTTGAGGTCGGGACTCTATGAAGGCCATTTAACCACTTAAGCCCCAGAAGATTTTACCCCCTTCCTGACCAGGGCCTATTTTGAGATTCGGCACTGCGTGACTTTAACTGACAATTGCGCGGTCGTGCGACGCTGTACCTAAACGAATTTGACATCCTTTTTTTCCCATAAACAGAGCTCTCTTTTGGTGGTTACATAGTTACATAAAACAAAGGAGTAGGATCTATAAATTATCACTGAAAAACCCACTCAGCCGGCGCACAAAATAAAAATAGAATCTCCTTATTAGTTAAAAGCTTAACCATAAAATTGTGTGGTTTGAATCATAAATCATAAAAACAAACCATATATCAGCAGCTGCTATTATAAAACAGAGAATAAACAACAAGGTGTACCTATATTGCTACAATAGTTGAAAGACACACTAGCAGCGCTTATATAGAGAATAGGTCCCTATACATCAACCCAGAGTCTCTTAATCCGTGTGAATATCAATGTGTATATTGTCCATCCATGTACCGTGAGGATAAGTAGTCCAAACAAATCAACTTCCACCACTATGCAGGTACGACCTAAACAGCCTTCACCACACCACCGTGCAAGCCCTATGGTATTAAACTCACCAGAGCCCCCTGAGTACAGGCCAAATGGGTGTCTTTGATTCCAAAGCTCCAAATCAGTCTCTGGGTGGGAAATTGATGGACCCCTCTCCTCACTCATAGAACCATGCCAATACGTGTTACATGTAAGTGGATGGAATAATAGCACATAGCGTAATATTGCTAAACCACACGTTTATTCGCACATGAACATAAAACTCTGCAAAAGTTGCACTCACAAACAATCAATGTAAAGAGGCATGTAATGAGGTAAACTTGCGTCAGGTCAGCTTCCACTGATGTTAAACGGTCTCCACTCGGTACCTAAGGGCTCTTTCACACGGGCGTTCAGTTTTTTATGCCCGATCAGTTCCTTTTTTTTTTTTTTGGAAACGGACACGGATGACACTTGTGTCATCCGGTCCGTATGTCCGTTTTTCTTCCCATCCGTTTGCGGATGAAAAACGGACATAATGTATCTCTATGTAAATACGGATGTCAGCAGATGACACCACTGACATCCGTTTTTGCGTCCGTTCCGTTTTTTGAACGGAAAAAAAAATAGGGTTCTCTTCCGTTCAAAAAAACTGAACTGAACTGAAAGGACGAAAAACGGATGTCAGCGGATGGTCATCCGCTGACATCCGTGTTTACATAGAGATACATTATGTCAGTTTTTCATCCGCAAACGGATGGGATGAAAAACGGACATACAGAACGCCCTTGTGAAAGAGCCCTTAGTAGACAGACCTCCGGGCATGACACCAAACGCTGGAACCTCGTGACCGTGGAACCACGCCCTTAGGGTGTCACAAGGTTCCAGCGTTTGGTGTCATGCCCGGAGGTCTGTCTACTTACTTACCGAGTGGAGACCGTTTAACATCAGTGGAAGCTGACCTGACGCAAGTTTACCTCATTACATGCCTCTTTACATTGATGCCCAGGTGCATTATTTTACATTTTTCAACGTTAAACCTCATCTGCCATGTAGTTGCCCACCCCATTATTTTGTTCAGATCCTCTTGTAAGGTTTCCACATCCTGCATAGAAGATATTGGCATGCTTAGTTTAGTATCGTCCGCAAATACTGAGATTGTGCTGGATATCCCCTCCTCTAGATCATTTATGAATAAGTTAAACAGGATTGGCCCCAGGACAGAACCTTGGGGGACCCCACTTTCCACACCCGCCCAATCAGAGTACTCCCCATTTATCACCACCCTCTGAACTCTCCCCTGGAGCCAGTTCTCTATCCAGGTACTCACCTTATGGTCCATACCTACCTTCCTTAGTTTGAACAGTAAGCGTTTGTGGGGAACGGTGTCAAAGGCCTTTGCAAAGTCTAGATACACCACATCCACAGGCTTACCTTTATCTAGATGGCAAATCACTTCATCATAGAAGGTTAATAGATTGGTTTGGTAAGAACGATTTTTCATGAATCCATGCTGATTACTACTAATAATACCATTTTCATTACTAAAGTCTTGTATGTGGTCCCTTAACATCCCCTCCAAAATCTTGCAGACTACTGATGTTAGGCTGACCGGCCTATAGTTACCCGGATATATCTTGGCCCTTTTTTGAATATTGGTACCACGTTGGCTTTTTTCCAATCAGCTGGCACCATACCCGTCTGTAGACTATCCTTAAAGATCAAGAATAATGGTCTGGCAATCACCTGGCTGAGCTCTTTAAGAACCCTCGGGTGCAAGCCATCCGGTCCCGGTGATTTATTTATGTTAAGTTTCTCTAGTTTAGTTCTAAGTCTATCCTCTGTTAGCCATGGCGGTACTTCCTGAGGTGTATTTTTATTAGCCTTACCAGTTGGGTTAGTGTAGCCCCCCGATTCTTCTGTGAAGACTGAAGAGAAGAAATTATTTAACACTTCCGTCTTTTCTCTGTCCTCTGTGGCCATATTCCTTTTGTCGTCTTTTATGGGGCCATTGTGTTCTGGCCTCGCTTTCTTACCGTTTATATACTTAAATAATTTTTTGGGGTTCTTTTTACTCTCTTCCGCTATATGTCTCTCGTGTTCTATTTTAGCCGCCTTGATTTCGTCTTTACATTTCTTATTACACTCTTTGTAATGCTTGTATGCTGCCAATGACCCCTCAGTCTTGTATTTTTTGAAAGCCTTTTCTTTAGTATTAATATGCATTTTTATGTTGGAGTTTAGCCACCCATGGTTTAGTTTTGCTCTTTTAAATTTGTTTCCCTTTGGAATGCACTGGCCAATCCCTTTGTTTAGTATGCTCTTGAATCACTCCCATTTTTCCTCCGTGTTCTTTGTTGCCAACGTTCTATCCCCTTTGATATTTTCTAGCAGAGAGCGCAGTTTGGGGAAATTGGCTCTTTTGAAATTCAGTGTTCTTATATTACCTTTGTGTTTCCTATTACTATGATTAATACTGAAACTAATTTACCTATGATCACTGTCTCCTAAGTTGCCCCGTATTTCTATATCCTTGATCAGGTCTGTATTGTCTGTAATCAGTAGGTCAAGTACCGTATTGTTTCTTGTCGGTGCGTTCACCATCTGACCCATAAAAGTGTCATGCAGAACATTTAGGAACTGCCGAGCCTTGGCCTTGGCAGGTATTTGATCACCTGTGCGATTTTTTGATCATGCGCTATAAACAATAAAAGAGCGTACATTTTGCAAAAATAACAATATTTTTCACATTTTTTATATGAAATTGCCAAAAAAAATGTAAAAATCAAAATTTTTTAACATTTTAGGCCAATATGTTTTATGCTACATATTTTTGGTAAAAAAAAATCGCAAAAATGGTATTTTGATTGGTTTGCGCAAAAGTTATTGCGTTTACTAACTAAGGGAAAGATTTTTGCTATTTTGTTGTTTTTTTTTAACGCGTAATGGCGGCAATCTGCGATTTTTTTTGCGGTACTGCGACATTGCGGCGGACAGATTGGACCCTTGACTGACATTTTTGACACTTTTGGGGTTACCAGTGACATTACTACAGTAATCAGTGCTATACATATGCACTGTTACTGTAAAATGACACTGGCAGTGAAGGGGTTAACTTTTTGGAGAGGGAGGGGTTAAGTGTGTCCCTAGGGGCGTGCTTCTTACTGTGATTGGCTGTGGCTTGAGGTATAGGAACAGTGATCAACGGTCCTACATAGTAGAACTGTATGATCACTATTCTTACACAGGGGAGAATGACAGGCGGCTTGTTTACATTAGCCACCTGCCTTTCTCCCGCTCTAACGGACGATCGCGAGTGACCGACGGACATCGGGTCCGCCGGGCACACGCGCGCGGGGGGGGGGGGGGGCAGGAGCGGGAGTGCGCATCTGGCGGCGCTCGCTCGCTCCCCAGAGCCTCACAGGCTAGTGACATACCCCTACGTCACTTTGTCTGTGAGGGGCTGACCGCCGCAGTATATGTATAGGTCGGCAAGTGGTTAAGTTCCTTCTCCTCAAACTCGCTCATTCATGTCTTTATGAACCTTGCTTGGTGCACTGGTGCACAGTCATGTTGGAACAGGAAGGGGGCATCCCCAAACTGTTCCCACAAAGTTGGGAGCATGAAATTGTCCAAAATGTGTTGGTATGCTGACACCTTAAAAGTTCCCTTTACTGGAACTAGGGAGCCAAGCCCAACCCTGAAAAACAACCCCACACCTTAATATCCCCTCCACCAAATGATTCAGACCAGTGCACAAAGCAAGGTTCATAAAGACATTAATGAGTGAGTTTGGGGTGGAGAAACTTGACTTGCCTGCACAGAGTCCTGACCTCAACCCCATAGACTAACTTTGGGATGAATTAGAGTAGAGACTGCCAGCCAGGCTTTCTCGTCCACATCAGGGCCTGACCTCGCAAATGCTCTTCTTGAAGAATGGTCAAACATTCCCATAGACTAACATTCCCATAGAATAACAAACAGCTATTCTTCACACAGAATTCAAATTGGTTGATGATTTTTCAACTGATCCAAATTCGAAAATTTGAATAAACAAAATTAATTTCAACAAAATTTGTTACTATTTATTTCGGAGATTCGTACACTTTAACTTACATTTGTCCAAATTTACATTTGGCCCAAAACAAGTGGACATGTCTAGTTATGGGACTGCTATTTTACCATTTATTTGATGCCCATTCTCTATTATGGTTTAACCGCTTGCCGACTGCTCACAGTATATTTACTGCGGCAGTCAGCCCCTCACAGGTAGAGTGACGTAGGTCTACGTCGCTCGCCTGTGAGGCTCTGGGGAGCGAGCGCGCGCCCGCTCCCGCGCGCTCCCGCACCCCCCCGCGCGTGTGACCAGCGGACCCGATGTCCGCCGGTCACTCGGCGATCGGCGGGGGAGAGGGAGAATGTCAGGCAGCTTGTGTAAACAAGCCACCTGTCATTCTCCTCGCTGTAAAGACACTGATCACTCGGATCTAGTATGTAGATCCGTTGATCAGTGTCCTTACAGCTCAAGCCACAGCCAATCACAGTAGAAAGTACGCCCCTAGGGACACACACAGCCCCTCCCTCCCAAATAAAGTTAACCCCTTCACTACCAGTGTATTTTTACAGTAACAGTGCATATATATAGCACTGATTACTGTAGAAATGTCACTGGTAACCCCAAAAGTGTCAAAAATGTCAGTCAAGGGTCCGATCTGTCCGCCCCAATGTCGCAGTACCGCAAAAAAAATCGCAGATCGCCGCCATTACACGTTAAAAAAAAAACACCAAAAATGACAGAAATCTTTCCCTTTGTTAGTAAACGCGATAACTTTTGCGCAAACCAATCAAAATACACTTTTTGCGATTTTTTTTTACAAAACATAGGTAGCATAAAACAAATTGGCCGAAAATTTTAAAAAATTTTGATTTTTACATTTTTTTTGGGGGGAATTTCATATAAAAAAATGTGAAAAATATTGTTATTTTTGCAAAATGTACGCTCTTTTTTTTGTTTATAGCGCAAAAAGTAAAAATCGCACGGGTGATCAAATACCACCAAAAGAAAGTTCTGTTTGTGGGAAAAAAAGGACGCCAAATTTGTTTAGATACAGAGTCGCACGACCGCACAATTGTCTGTTAAATTCACGCAGTGCCGAATCGCAAAATACCCCCTAGTCGTTTAGCAAGAAAATCCCCCGGGGCTTAAGTGGTTAATATGAGTTAACCTTATTTTTTCACACACTTTTATTTGTTTTGATCACTACAAAGATATTGGTTTTGGGCATCTTTGGGTAATTATATTTCATTTGTTTTGATCACTACAAAGATATTGGTTTTGGGCATCTTTGGTTAATTATTTTTGGTTGAGAAGGAAGGCCAAGACCACCTTCAGCAAAAAATGATTATTGAGATCAAAGAACCACTTTATCATGGTGAAATGCCAGAAATGTCTCCCTGAAAAAAAAAGAAAACTGCAATTATAACACTCCTAATTCCAAAGTAATGGCAATCAGGAGCACAAATCCTCTTTTGTTACATATAAACAGGTGTCCCGGAGATAGCTAAAATACCTGACAAAGAAAAAGATTCAGAACCACCTGAGACCTGTGGACCCTCAGGGAAAACTGCATTGGGGTACTACGTCCAGAGTCTTCCTGGGAATAAATAGCAGTCCCAGTCAGCTGAGAGGACACTGTCAAAAACACAATAGTGTGCTGGTTATCTGAAGAGACCACCTAACTGCCAGTACCCCCCCCTCAATATTAATATTATTATTCAGGATTTCTATAGCGCCAGCAGTTTACAATGTTAGAGGGAGACAATACAGTTACAATACAATAAAATACAAGAGGATTAAGAGGGCCCTGCTCAGAAAAGCTTACAATCTCATAGAGTGGGGCAGGTGGAACAAGAGGTTGTAGGTGTGCTTTCATGACCCCCACAGATCCCGTAGAGTCTGCCATGTGCCTCTTGTGATGCTTTTATTTGTGCTGCAGTAATGCCACTGCCCACATACACCCCTATTACTAACCATTTCTGCTGGCAATATGTTCGCTGCCAACAGGTTTTATCCCTCTGGTATCACTGACATGCATCAAGCATGTGCATGTACATAAGACCTGAGCCACCAGGTGGGAGCCGGTGGCTTCTCCAGAATGATCATGTGGAGGGCGATAAACCTATGCCACACTCCACTCTGCACCAATTACTTGCCACAATTAAATAAATAAAGCTCAAGGAAATAAATCTTTACACCAAGGGAAGCTCCCAGCTTAAGACACCACCAGCATCTAGTGAGGGAAAAAGGAGAGGACATCTCTACTTTGTAAAGAAAGGTCTGCCCTTAACAGGTACCAGAAATCTATCTGGCCACTCACCAATCCTAGCCGCAGGATCCACCTTCCAAAGGTTAGGGATGTTGATTCCTCTTTGCTGGGGTCTACTGCCCTGAACCTGTATAGGATCCTGCTCAAAAATCCTTATCAGTTGAAACTGCATAGGTTTCCATGTAAGCAGGCTCCAGCTCCAACTAACTACATTACAGGCAATCCCCACATCATGTTTTCTTCCATCGAGGTGGGGTCCGGGTACCACTCTTCTGAGCATTACATCTGTAGGAATAGATCCAGATAGCACCATGTAAAGGATCAATCTGCAACCCGACCTGGTATCTCCATTAACGGATGCTTCTAGTGCTTCCTGAGCGCTCCAAGCACTCCACCTGACACCATAACCGCCTCAAACCCCACAAACCGCCGCAGCTTGGTTGGGGTCTTGCCATTTCCTACCCACCCTGGACCTATGATAAGGCTCCAGGTTCCCGTGGGTGACCCTCTCTTTCCCCAGAGAATGAATCAGGAACAAGCTCTTACACAAGCTCTTACAAGAGCTTAGTGATTATCCAAGAGAAGAACATAGCAATCCCTTGTAGCAGGTTCCCCCCAATAAGAGACAGGACTCTAGATTGAGGGTGAAGTATAACTCAAACTTTAATGGTACAGCTGCTCTTTTATACAGTTTTCCCCCACAAGGTTACCGCCCAGGTGGACCTTGTTGGGGACAGGACATGGCATTCACAATCCAATGAAAACAGAGTTTTACACTCCCATACAGTGTACACAATCCCTTGTCTCTGCCTGATTATAGTAGCATATGCAGATGAAAGTGTATACAGGAACTAAACTAGTTATCTACCCATCTGAACAGAACAATGTGAGGTCATTAACATTTAACAATGGGACAGACACAATCCACATTCCATTTCAATACACAAACAATAGGGAAGCCTGTCAATGACAGTCTGTGTGTCTCTGTTAGCTCAATTCTCGTCAGGAGGCAATCACGATGATATACAGCCCTTCAGTTGCCAACCCCCCTAGATAGTGAATTCCCTCTCGTCCGGCCGGGAGTTATGACGACACATAGCACTCAAACTTAGCGCAGTCACAACTGATTTTATTGCAAGTGTAGCTCTTATTTAAGGCACGTTTAAGCGGGAAAAAAACTGCTTTAACTGGTTTACAATTTACTGGTCAATTTGACAATAGAACATGTCTCACAGAAACTGTACATGAATGGCTTTGGTTTCCCTATGCATTTGTGTCAATATGAGGTGTCTTTGTATCTGAATCTGTGTCCTGTGGCAGAGTCGCCCCGTCTGCATTCAGTTGTCATGTGTTAATGTAAGCCATTGTCAATTGTTTATGGGTGGTGTCAGTAATCTCTTATGCAAAATGTCTTGTTATCTAAATGCTAAATATCCAACTGTCAAGTGTTTAAATGAATGAATGGAGAGGTGGTTTAACATGTCGTCTAAATGCAAAATACAGCTGGATGCTGTCCAAGGTGGATGAATGGGTGTCAGTCTAGCTCGTTACTATGTAAATGCAAGGGGCCACATTTCATCATAAAATGGGCATAAGCTGAAATATATATGAAATGTAATAAGGCATGTTAATACAATCTTTCAACCCAACCTTTGATCCCAACTTTATTCATAACGGTGGGATCACTTAGAGTCTCTGAATAGTACTATGTGCCCTCCTGGGATATATGTCCAACTATGAATGAGCTGGACATTCTTGACATACCTGGGTTGTGGGTTTGTATGAGTGCATGTCATATTATTGGTAACTGATTAGCACAAAACAGGTGACATTATATTCCAAGGTGTATGTAGGCTGGTGACTTGGTTGTGTGCACATAGGGATATAACTTCTTTGAATTCTATCAAATCAAAACAGACATGTTCAATGGGGAGGGTCATAGCTTGCAAGAATCTATGGCCTGAAAAATCCAACTCCATTATTATTGCAATAAAGTCACTACAAATAGACCATGGCAGCACATACCACCTGTTGACTATGGCATGTGATTTTTCAACATGTCCTAAAGCCTTTGCCAGGAAAGGGCAAAAATAAACCTCCCGTTCAATGAGAGGAAAAAATTCCCTTTCAACCCTCGTCATCAGAGCGGTCAGACTAAGTCCCTGGCGCATACAACGTAAAAACAATGTCCTTTGTGTCCAATCGGCTTGACTTCGACTGTAAAGTGGAGACATGAATGTCTCGTGTCTCTCTCTTTTCTGGGGTGAGCAAGGGCAAAATGAGGAGAGGTTCACCGGGTGGTGAGCACATGTTGCAAGTAACCAGACAGTGGCTACTAGTGCTCAGCTTGCTACAAAGCATACTACTGTCGCACGAATGCGAAGTCTTCCAGGAGTAGGGGTGTCTGTTGGCATTGTACCAATGCGTCTGTCTAGATCCAGCTGGAATTTGTCTGGTGCTCATCACAATCTCCAATAATTCGAGCTGGTGCTCGTCACAATCTCCGGTAAGTTGTCGTGGGGTCCAGGGGTGGGGCTTCCTTCAGTCGCGATGCGTGGATCCAAACCGGGGAGTCGTCTGTCAATACCGCTGTTCTGGTCACTGCTTGAACTATTGCAGGAGGTCCATAGGGTGGGTCTAGCGACGTCAGCTTATGGAGGGGGGGCCTTCACCAGGACTCTGTCTCCAGGCTTGAATGGGTGGGTTGGTGCACCTGTTAGCAAAGGAAACGAGAGCGAGATATCATCATAATCACTGTTTAATTTTTTCAATTAATTAATTCTGCCACATATTCCTCTTGCAAAATCTCTAGGTATGAGAATAAATGGACTCATGGGGTTGAGACGGGTCTGGAGTCATTCTGACTTTAGCAAGAATAGCAGGTAAGTACAGAGACAAGAATACAAGTTTTACAAGAATGGCAGGAGTATTTTGCGCCACTGGGCTTCTGGCCTACAGGCAGGCAGCAAAAATAAATGCTAGTGAAACTACTCGCAGCACTGGGGTTTAGGGCCTACAGGAAGGCAGGTAATTTTAAAACAGGAAGGATACCTAATGGCACTATTTTAGGAGAACACAGCATGTCTACGCATGCAACAATGATGAGGGCCCTTGGAGGGGTTGAACTGCCTTGTATTCCTCCAAAGGTGGAGATGGGTTAAATTGCAGTCCTCTGACTCACCCAAGCAGGCAGCTACCTAGAACTGAGAATCCCTTGCATAGCTAAGATGCTGTGATCACTGAACAGCAGGGAGTGAAATTCAAGCTGTCTTGTGTACATGGACACATAGAGACACACAAAACAGCTAGAAGTAAGTACTCATGCAAACATAAATTTATACGGGTTTGCACAATTGCTTGGTGACACCGAACAGGAAATTGAAACCAAATAGCCTTGGAGACACAGGATCTGACTTCAAGGACCATTTATATGCAAAACCTGGGCAATGAGTCACCTTAGAATGAAAAGAGATCAACTAATTGAATTCACCGCAGGAGGTTACCTTTAAAATTTTAAATTTTTAACAATATCAAAGTAGTAACATATCAAAGTAGTAACGCTGGCATAAATTCATTATAATTCTAAGCACACTATCAACAAGTCACCCAATTCCATCTAATTTTTTTTTTTTTAAGGCCAATATACTAAAAGAAAACTTTAAAAAGACCAGAGATGCTTAATTATCTAAAGCATAGCACCTTATTTATGCCAGAGCTCATATATGTCAAATTAGAACACATCAAATATCTGACACCCAATAAATAAAAACTTTCTAACACCCATAAAAACAGTCTAATCAATCAGAAAAAAAAAAATTTGTAAACAATACTCCCATAAGGTTGGGTTGTCGTTGAGGGCTGTGATCCTTCGTTCTGAAAATCTCAAATTAATACTTATCTGAGGAATAAGCATCAAGAAAGGTTTAGTAACAAAACATTTTACCTTTCCTCCTAAAAATAAACCAACGGTTAGAGGAATTTAGCATACAGTAAGCATGTCAAACATTTCCCTTCCTAACAGTGCACTTCTCTAATACCAAAAATTGTTGACGTCAAATTAATTATTACCACGTGGATTTCTATATTTTTTGTTATGCAATGGTATACCATAAACTTAAAGAAAAAATTATTATTGTTCACCATGGTTAAAAAATGAGCAGCTCAAAAATAAACATTTGCAATTTCCCATTTATACAAGAACCCATACGTCACCATCACCATTCTTCTCACCCATTCGGAACATTCCTCAAAACTGGTTTTCTCTACAAAGCAAAACTGATAGTTAAATTTGTATGACAATACAACTATTTACAGTCCCTCTTGCTATTACCTGTGTCACAGACAGAAAGAGGGGGGAGGGGGGGTTTGTTTGCTAAAAAGGCACCAGCAAATATATATATTTTTTTAAAAAGTCAGTGATAAAGAAAGAAAAGTTGGTGACACAAAACCTTAATGATAAAAGTTCAAAATTGCTTATGATTTTTAAGGATGGAAATACAATTTTAGTCCTTAAGGTCACACTTTACACACCAAATATATATTTCCTTGCTTCTAAAAGCTGCCATGACCAGCATAGTACGGATTTGTTACCTTTTCCGTGGCAAAATCACATCACTTTAAAACATAAGTAATAAACACAAAACAAATTATTATGCAACCAATATTCATTCAGTGTTATGAAATGCTTTGCTGATACAGCACCTTTAGGAACAGTGTTAAAACGAACACAACATAACGATTCATTTATCTAAGGTTGCCCATACACGATACAATTTTCATACAATTTCCCAAACGTAAATTTCATCATTTCATTTTTTTTTTTTTTTTTTGAGATTCCCCTTACCTTGAGAATTTCCCATTATCTAAGCTCAGAATACAAAGTGAGATCAGCTGAGTTTGAAGGTTTATATATATATATATATATATATATATATAGGGGTGGTGAGGTCAGTATTTTGACTCTATTGGAAAACCTAGTTTCCCAACTTATGTGGTTTCCTGCTACTTTCTAATCAGATTTATATACACCCGACTCATGGTTTTCTAACTATCCTTGGTGGGCAAGTGTATACCTTCAGGCTCAGCTTAATATCACATACAATCTCCACATACATCTATACAATGGCATGCAATCTTATATCGACTAAAAATACAGTTAAATGTCTATACAGCAATATATACAAGTTTTGGAGGGAGAATTCACTATCACACACAGTACTGCTTTGTAAACGGGTTCCAAACCCTGGGATATCAGACCCCATCTTATCTTTGGAGCTTCAGGCCCTGGAGTAGCAGACCCCATCTTTGGGAATATCAGATTCCCGGGAGGTGTTAAAATTAGCGGTTAACTGGGTACCGTTTATATGCTCTGACAGTATAGGGTAGTAATAATAATAATAAAAAATATAATTACTTACCCCATACAGTGTTTTGGCAGATCCCACTTTTCTGACACCAAAACTGTTAGCTCAATTCTCGTGAGGAGGCAATCACGATGATATACAGCCCTTCAGTTGCCAACCCCCCTAGATAGTGAATTCCCTCTCGTCCGGCCGGTATTTATGACGACACATAGCACTCAAACTTAGCGCAGTCACAACTGATTTTATTGCAAGTGTAGCTCTTATTTAAGGCACGTTTAAGCGGGAAAAAAATGCTTTAACTGGTTTACAATTTACTGGTCAATTTGACAATAGAACATGTCTCACAGAAACTGTACATGAATGGCTTTGGCTTCCCTATGCATTTGTGTCAATATGAGGTGTCTTTGTATCTGAATCTGTGTCCTGTGGCAGAGTCGCCCCGTCTGCATTCAGTTGTCATGTGTTAATGTAAGCCATTGTCAATTGTTTATGGGTGGTGTCAGTAATCTCTTATGCAAAATGTCTTGTAATCTAAATGCTAAATATCCAACTGTCAAGTGTTCAAATGAATGAATGGAGAGGTGGTTTAACATGTCGTCTAAATGCAAAATACAGCTGGCTGCTGTCCAAGGTGGATGAATGGGTGTCAGTCTAGCTCGTTACTATGTAAATGCAAGGGGCCACATTTCATCATAAAATGGGCATAAGCTGAAATATATATGAAATGTAATAAGGCATGTTAATACAATCTTTCAGTCTCTCTCACAGACAAGCACACAGAATACACATTATCTAGGAGGCAGACTTCATGGCAATGGTCTATAACAGTCTAAGTCTCCCAGTGTAAAGTGGGAATACATCTTCATATTTTTATATGGAGATGTTGCTGACAAATATTACTGTCCCATCTGAAGCAATTCAAACCATTAAATATCTGTTTTTCACTTCCAGTGACGGTGACTACCGTCACACACCAATATTGTAATTCCTGCTGGAACCATTGAGAATTTGGTAACATTATGCAGAAAGTTGCACAGCAGTGGCAATCACCTTCAGACACTGGCAAAAAAGTTGAGGTACTTCCTGTATGGGAGGTGTTATAAAGGACTTCCTGTCTTTTTGCCAATGTCTAATCATCTGTAGGTGGTGCATAACACTATAAGTAAGGAATAATAATTCTGCTGTGTGTCCTGTGATGTATCATAAAGAAAATAATACTTTCACTACTACAAGTTAGTTCCGGTTCCATTTTCTGTTCTTGTTATGTTATTCTCATGGTTGACTGTATTTGTTCATAAAGCACTCTATAAATACTCCACCTCCCAAACTACAGGATTGTATGGAACTGAATCACATACTGGTTGCAATGTGATCTGAACTGAAAGGTTTAGTCCCACTAGAGCAGTGATGGCGAACCTTGGCACCCCAGATGTTTTGAAACTACATTTCGCATGATGCCCAAATACACTGCAGAGTGCATGAGCATCATGGGAAATGTAGTTTCAAAACATCTGGGGTGTCAAGGTTTGCCATCACTGCACTAGAGGGTGTCCTCCAGTAGCCAGTATATCCCAGCAGTTGAGGCTCCAGGTCCCAAAAATGATTTTCTAAACAATAAGGAAACTGAAAATCCAGTTTCCTCTGAATTAGGCAAACCACCTGGAGCCCCTCAACCTACCTGGTTGAGAATCCTTGGTTAACATCACCTTGATGGGGCATCATACTGCCAAAGGAACTATAATTCGAATTTGTGAACATATTTTAACATTGTCAGTTTTTGTTTAAGGTGTTTTCTATGATAATATCCTTAGCCAGCACAATAAAGGTCAAAGTATTAATTTTAAAATTTCAGTAAATACATTTTTAAATTTCAACTATAGGCAAAACACATTTTTTAAATTTTGGATAGAGTAAGGAAGGGTTATAACTATGCCAATTTGGTGCCGTTGCACATGCTCCTAATGTCACTTCTAGGTCCATAGTGTCTGCGTCCTGCCGTTGAAATGTTTTATTTTTTTATGGTTTTGGGTCCCACCAATCCATACCAGACCCTTAGGCCAGTTACTGATTTTGAGGGGAACGCCCATGCCAAATTTCTTTAAAAAATGGTGTTCCGTCCTCCCCAAAATCCATGCATCTCCCTATCCAAGCATGCTGCCTGGCAGGCCAGGAAAGGGGGAAAGAGTAAGTGCCCCCTCCTAAACCATAGCAGGCAACATGCTCTCAACATGGGGTGTGCTTTGAGGCAGGGGGCTCTGCATCCCCACCCCAAAGCACCTTGTCCCCATGTTGATGGGGACAAGGACCTCTTCCCCACAACCTGGGGCAGTGGTTGTGGAGTGTCTGTGGGCAGGGGGCTTTTTGTAATCTGGAAGCCTCCTTTAACTAGGAGGCCCCTAGATCCTGCCCCCCATGTGAATGAGTGTGAGGTACATTGTACCCCTACTCATTCACGAAAAAAAAGCATGCATTGGTTGGTGACATTACAATCACTTATCTATTTAAGAACTGTCTGATGGTGGAGCAGGCAGCCTTTGTTATGCGTGGAGCTTTTTTCTTTATTTTTGGGTGTAGCGGGCATCGTGATTGGTGATCTACATCAGTGGATATTGTTTTTTTTTTATTTTTAATAAAAGAATTGTCAAAAACAGTATGTATGTTTGCAATGGCCAATAACTTGCATATTAGCCTTTAAAATGTTTTTTTTTTTATTTTTCAATTTTCGGGTCCCATAGACTTTAATAGGGTTCGCGGTTTGGGTCTGAACTTTTTCCATGCTCGGGAGTTCTGGTGCAAACTGAACCAGGGGGTGTTCGGCTCATCAGAATATCAGATATGGATGATATTGATGATACTAGTGACATTAAATTATTTTCAGAATGTTTTGGAAATCTATACCTTTTTTAAATAAACTAACTGTAAAGGACTTGTTTTAATATTTTGTCTGTTTTTTTTTTTTTTTTGCAGTTGTGACAATATAGATATATAAAGCTTTACGGATCCTAAAGAATCAGATTGGCGAAACATGTCGAGTGAAGAGCATTTGCCAACAACATAAGAATCTGTATCCAATATTCCTTGCGTGTTTTTAAAGTTTAATATTATTTGTATATCACTAATAATGTTAAAGCACAATAAACAAATGTTTTTATGACTTGCGTGTTATAACACCTTTAAAGTTTCTTCATCATTCCAAAAATATTTAAAGTGAACATTGTGTAAGGTTGTGTTAGTAGTACCATCATTAACTATATTAAACTTGTAAATTACAACAATACATAGTTATTATCTTATCACAAAGATGCAAGAGTGAAAGCCTATAATCAATCAGAAAATCCTCACAGATTTAAAACAGTAAGGCACTGGAGAAATCTACATAGTAATCACAATTTAATTTACTTATCTTCATTAATATAAGCATTGTGCTGGTTTGCAATCAAGAGCATATTGTACTGGAAAGAAAGCAAATCTGTTATTTAGTAAAAGTGGTCATTCATTACCCATTTTACTGGATGTGAACATATTTGCTAGAAACAATCACAAAAGGGTTAAAGGTACATTTCAGTAAACAGAAAAATTGAACCTATTGAACACTATTTCACTAACTGACATCAATTATGGGGCATCATTCCTCCCACTGACACGATCAATGGGTCACAATTCTTCCTTTGATACTGACAAGTTGGCATTATTTCTCACATTAAAACCAATGGTGCACTGAGATTGGGGCATTTTCTACACCCACTGGCCCTTTGCCTAGAAACTTAGAAAATTTGGAGACCCCTGCCTTAGACTATTCCACTACAGGTACAGTGTTTTCATTTTTTATTTTATTTTTTTTTACACAGTAAAAGAGCATGAAGTAAATATATATATATTTTTTTTATTTTTTATTTTATTATTTATTTATTTATTTTTTAATCAGAAAGAAGGTTTATTACAGAGTTACAACCAATAAAGGCAGTGCATACAATCTAGACACAGCGGTAGTGGTGTTCCAAAACACTCAAAAGATACATGGAATATGACCAGCATTTACCTCCAGAATACACCCACCATAAAAAATTAAGCCATCAATATAGGAATTGAAAGAGAAATACAATAGCAACAAAAACAGGACCACTTAAGTACTAAACTTACAGATATTTGTAAAGTGTATGTTACTCCAAAAAAAAAAAAAGTATATTTGTTTGGGTATTCACAAAAATCATACCAGGTCATTCATTTCAGCATGCAGGCCAGGAAGGGTAGGGCAAACTACCGTCCTAAACCATACCAGGAAACATGCCCTCATCATGGGTGTTGATAAGGGAAAAGGCATCTTTCCCACAGCCTTGGCTGCTGGTGTGAGCGTCTGCGGTCAAGGAACTTTTCAGACTATGGAAGCCCCCTTTAAATATAGGGATCCCCCCAGATACCTCCCCCTATGTGAATGAGTGAGGGATACATAGTTGTAATGCTTTATACTTGTCAAACCCAGTCAAATATACTGTAGAAACTCCAGTGGCCCTAGCAAAACATATGTTTCCCAATATTATTTTTATAAGATCTTAGAGTTCAGGTTAAGACACATGCACCTGAAAGAGTCATGACAGAGAATGTTTGCTAAATGTCAGGTTTTCTGCTTTATAAATAGGCCAATATGTTATATTGCTCTTCACACAACCTTATTAAATAATGTCAATGGGTGTGATAAAAGGAAATATTATCATCAGAGTTTAGCGAATGAGGTAGAGCTCTGCTGACGTCCATCATCCAACCATTTGCAAGCAAAAATGCATTTTTATGTTATAAGGGACATTTCACAACATTTACTAAACTCTGGGGAAAATTCTATTGCAAAGTGAACATCTCATTAGCTTCAATAAACAAACCCCATTGCATTCTATGTAGTGACCATTGCCTAGAAGAACTGATATGAACTACTGTTGAAAACGGGCTTTATATTGCCTACAGATCAAACATTTTATTAAACTATTTTGTTCCTAATGGCACATTAAAAACAAAACCTGAAACAACGTACAAAATATATATTTGTTTCCATTATTTTAGGTTATAATTAAATATAGATTTCTTTAGGGGTATGTAAACCTCTATATTGCTTTTGATTTTGTTAGCTTTTTCATTTGCATTCAAGGTTTTATTGGCTCTCTAATTATCAGGAAATGCAGAATTATAATATGTAAGTGGTGGGACTAATTATTTAATCTGTGAGTTCGGAAGTAGGTTTGCATCTATTTAAGATTTTAATTTCCCAGATTTCCTTATTAAAAAGCAAGAAAATAATTCAGCGACCAGTTTTAACAAATCCTCAATGGAGATTTCTATTTATCAACCAGACAGGTGTATATACGCAGGAAGCAGATTGTGAAACTGACATGGTCATGTTGCCATAGGGAGGAACTTGACATTAAATTAAATAGTTGGCTAAACAGATGTACACTGTCACCTTTACATTTAGGTGATGGCAATGTTCTACTGAAAACTCTTTTAGCTTGAAGGTAGGGGAAAAAAAACACTGTGCGCAGCACAGATAAACTTCATAACAAGGTCTGCCAAGGAATGATACTAAAATTATAGAACATTATGAATATTTGTGGAACATTAGTTTTTTTTTTCATTATTTTGAAGAGTTTTGTAGGTTTTTGTACAAGTCTGCAGATTATTAAAATGTAAATAAACTGCAAAATTGACAAATGCAAACATTTATATGATTTTTTGCCCAGAACATTATTTACATAAACATTCATACACATGCCACAAACACCGAAACAGAAAATTAATCAGAATAAAAGGATGCATCTTTTTGGCTGCTTCTTTTTTTATTGGCTACTTTAAACTAGCCTAATTTTATTTTATGATTTATGTTTAAATTAAAGCTTAACTCCAGGCAGATATAAAAACGGACCAACTGATGCAATTTTGCACAGTATGTAATAAAAACCATTCAATGCATTTTTCATTGAAAATTATTCATTTAATTTTTAAATGCAACTTGTTAGCACTTTTACTTTCCATCACCCTCTTGTGCTCCTCTTTACCGAAGGCTTAAGAGAGGGCAGGGCAGCTCTAGGAGCCAATGAAGTGTTCTGCATGCACTTATACTGACAAGAAACATTCTGGCATGTGGAGAGAGCATACTAAGCTAATGCTAATGTTCCTTTACTATTCTTTACTTGACCATTCTATGCATTAAGGTGAAAAACCTTCTGTGCTGCAGCTGCCCCACAAGCCCACCCCCCCTTTTTTCTTACTTGAGCCCTATTCGATTCAGAAATGTACACGAGCAGCGATGTCCACGGGGCTCCAGCTGCTGTCACTCTTCTCATTGGACAGATTGATAGCAGCAGGAGCCATTGGTGGGCGGGGCCAAGTCCAGCTGTCTGTGCCAATAGACACAGCAGCTGGACTGGGCAGCGAACCCGCATGGGTGCCCCCATCCAAATCAACTTTCCGTGGGGACACCCGATGAAGAGGAGGGTCTTGGAGTGCCAGGAGGAGACCCCAGAAATAGAGGATCGGGGCTTCTCTGTGCAAAACCATTGCACAGAGCAGGTAAGTATAGGCATGTTTGTTATTTAAAAAAATTAATGTTTATAACCACTTTAAGAGAAAAGGGATTTTTAGACCTAGTTGGTTGCTTTCTGCCCATGATCAACATGTACCTTAACAATTGCATAGCACATCTTTTGCATATTCTCTCCTATTAGCTAGGAGCTTCAAATCAGTAACTATGGATTTACTGCTGAAGTAGGTCACTTCTGTGATGTTCAATAGCAGTGTTGCTGTCCTTATAATAAAGTTTGTTAGAGCTATGTTTTGAAAAAATATAATCCTGTCATTTTTATTTAGAGTATCAAAGTACACAATTCCAAATATGCTTCGTTTTATATATATATATATATATATATATATATATATATATATATATATATATATATATACACACATATACATACACACATTTTGCCACGATTTTTCCATTTTAATATGTTTACAGCTTAGAATTCTAAGACTATAGTTGGATCAGCAGTGTATCACAGAGAAGCTGTTTCCATGGATACAGACACAGTTAACCCAAGTGCATTTTTCAAACCAGACAGGTGCACTTTGAAAACAGTTTTGATTTTAAATAATAACCCAATAAAAATATGTTCTTTTCAGAGAAAATCTGTTCTAAGGGCATGCTTTTATAAACATAGCATTGCATTAGATTCTATTTTTAAACTATACTTTTTCCAAAAGCTTTGTTATAACATTTTGTAAATAAAATCATTTACATCCCATGTTTATTAGCTGAAAATACTGTATGCATTGTAAACAAATTAAGTTTAGTATTTTCTGACCTCTTTTAATCTTTTGAATGGTAATTTTGTCATGTCAAGTGAAAATGCCTTTGATCTATATTATTATTACGAAAAAATAAACAGTTTAATTAAGTTCAGTATTTAATTCATACATACTGTAAATTTCAGGTGCTAAATTGACTGTCAAGTGTCCCATGCTAACTATTTGGAATCAATGACCTTTATGTTACCAATGATAAGCAAAAATCAGACATTTCTCTTGCTTAGCAGCTAAATGGAGCACAAAATAAAAACTTCTCATCCCGAGGGATATTTTCAATCTGACTAGAGATTGCAAAGGGGGGTGCGGGAGATACTGGGAATATTGTCCCCATCCCTGGGATTCAAGTGTTTAACCACTTAAGCCCCGGAGGATTTTCCTGCTAAAAGACCAGGGGGTATTTTGCGATTCGGCACTGCGTGACTTTAACGGACAATTGCGCGGTCGTGCGACGCTGTACCTAAACGAATTTGACGTCCTTTTTTTCCCACAAACAGAGCTTTCTTTTGGTGGTATTTGATCACCTGTGCGATTTTTTGATCACGCGCTATAAACAAAAAAAGAGCGACAATTTTGCAAAAATAGCAATATTTTTCACATTTTTTATATGAAATTCCCCCCAAAAAAAATGTAAAAATCTAAATTTTTTAAAATTTTTGGCCAATTTGTTTTATCCTACCTATGTTTGGTAAAAAAAAATCGCAAAAAGCGTATTTTGATTGGTTTGCGCAAAAGTTATCGCGTTTACTAACAAAGGGAAAGATTTTTGTCATTTTTGTTGTTTTTTTTTTTAACGCGTAATGGCGGCGATCTGCGATTTTTTTTGCGGTACTGCGACATTGCGGTGGACAGATCGGACCCTTGACTGACATTTTTGACACTTTTGCGGTTACCAGTGACATTTCTACAGTAATCAGTGCTATACATATGCACTGTTACTGTAAAAATACACTGGCAGTGAAGGGGTTAACTTTATTTGGGAGGGAGGGGCTGTGTGTGTCCCTAGGGGCGTGGTTTCTACTGTGATTGGCTGTGGCTCTAGCTGTAAGGACACTGATCAACGGATCTACATACTAGATCCGTGTAATCAGTGTCTTTACAGCGAGGAGAATGACAGGCAGCTTGTTTACACAAGCTGCCTGACATTCTCCCTCTCCCCCGACAATCGCCGAGTGGCCGGCGGACATCGGGTCCGCTGGTCACACGCGCGGGGGTGTCCGTGACCGCGCGGGAGCGGGAGCGCGCCTCCGCGGGCGCGCGCTCACTCCCCAGACCCTCCCAGGCTAGTGACGTTAATTAACGTCACTCTGCCTGGCAGGGGCTGACCGCCGCAGTAAATCTACTTGCGGCGGTCGGCAAGCAGTTAAACAAAGAAGTTCTATGTATTCTCATGTGGTCCTATCCCAAAACGGTAACTATAGTACTTCCTTATTTGGTCAATGATATTGTGAGTGGGAATTTTAATATCCTGCATTCCATGTATAGAGATGGTGGTTCGCCCAGCAGTCGGTTCGCGGCGAACTTTGCTTGTTCACTGTTCGCCGATCATGCAAACATATGGCAATGTTCGCGCCCACCATATTCTTTTACATTGTGAAGAACTTTGACCCATGACACATCCATCAGGTGGTACAGGACAGCAAATTGAGACATTTCAGCACATGGACCTTATAAATAGACCTGACCTGGCTGCCATTTTACATTCTGCCTTTTGTCAGTGTAGGGAGAGGTTTGCTGTTTGGAGCAGGGACAGACTATCAGTGACACAAATCACTAGGTAATAGGTCCACAAAAGTAATTTTAAGGACTGGTATAGGTGTACTATTGTTTGGCCTATATTCTGTCTTTTGTCAGTGTAGGGAGAGGTTGCTGTGTGGAGCAGGGACAGACTGTCAGTGACACAAATCACTAGGTAATAGGTCCACAAAAGTCCTTTTAAGGACTGGTATAGGTGTACTATTGTTTGGCCTATATGCTGTCTTTTTTGTCAGTGTAGGGAGAGGTTGCTGTGTGGAGCAGGGACAGACGGTCAGTGACACAAATCGCTAGGTAATAGGTCCACAAAAGTCCTTTTAAGGACTGGTATAGGTGTACTATTGTTTGGCCTATATTCTGTCTTTTGTCTGTGTAGGGAGAGGTTGCTGTGGGGAGCAGGGACAGACTGTCAGTGACACAAATCACTAGGTAATAGGTCCACAAAAGTCCTTTTAAGGACTGGTATAGGCATACTATTGTTTGGCCTATATTCTCTCTTTTTTTGTCAGTGTAGGGAGAGGTTGCTGTGTGGAGCAGGGACAGACTATCAGTGACACAAATCGCTAGGAAATAGGTCCACAAAAGTCCTTTAAAGGACTGGTATAGGTGTACTATTGTTTGGTGTGCAGTATATAGGGGTGTAATACACTTATAATATACTTTCTAATATAGAAAGCATAATTTAGTGGATTTGTATTGTGCAGCATTGTGACTAGTTAGAGGTTGCTGTGTGAAGCAGGGACAGACTGTCAGTGACACAAATCACTGGGCAATAGGTCCACAAAAGTCCTTTTAAGGACTAGTATAGGTGTACTATTGTTTGGCCTTTATTCTGTCTTTTGACAGTGTAGGGAGAGGTTGCTGTGTGGAGCAGAGACAGACTGTCAGTGACACAAATCGCTAGGTAATAGGTCCACAAAAGTCCTTTTTAACCACTTGCCTACAGTGCACTTTCACCCCCTTCCTGCCCAGACCGATTTTCAGCTTTCAGCGCTCTCACACTTTGACTGAGAATTACTCAGTCATGCAACACTGTACCCATACAAAAATTGTGTCCTTTTTTTCACACAAATAGAGCTTTCTTTTGATGGTATTTGATCAATACTGTTTTTTTTATTTTTTGTGCTATAAATAAAAAAAGACTGAAAATATAGTGAAAAAACGCATTTTTCTTTGTTTCTGTCATAACATTTTGCAAATTAGTAATTCTTCTTCACAAATTTTGGCCAAAATTTATACTGCTACTTATCTTTGGTAAAAATAACCCAAGTAAGTGTATATTATTTGGTCTTTGTGAAAGTTATAGAGTCCACAAGCTATGGTGCGAATCATTGAAAATTGATCACACTTGATCACACCTGATGTACTGAAGGCCTATCTCATTTCTTGAGACACTAAAAAGTCAGGAAAGTACAAATACCCCCCAAATGACCCCTTTTTGGAAAGTAGACATTCCAAGGTATTTAATAAGGGGCATGGTGAGTTTTTTGAAGTTGTAATTTTTTCCCACAATGCTTTGCAAAATGAAGATTTTTTTTTTTTTTTTTACAAATTGCCGTATTAACAGGTTATTTCTCTCACACAGCACATGTATACTTGCAACTACACCCCAAAACGCATTCTACTACTCCTCCTGAGTATGGCGATACCACATGTGTGAGACTTTTTCACAGCCTGGCCACATACAGAGGCCTAACATCCAAGTAGCAACGTCCGGCATTCTAGGAGCATAAATTACACATATAATTTCCTGACAACCTATCGCACTTTTGAAGGCCCTGGAGCACAGGACAATGGAAACCCCAATAAAATTACCCCATTTTGGAAAGCAAACAGCCCAACGTATAATTTTTGAGGCATAATGAGTCTTTTGAATATGTCATTTTTTTCCACAAGTTTTTGTAAAATGTGGAAAGAAAATGAAAACACATTTTTTTTACACAAAGCTGTCCATTTATGCAATATTTCTAACACATAGCATGTACATAGCAAAAATTGCACCCCAAAATACATTCTGCTATTCCTCCTGAGTATGGCGATACCACATGTGTAACACTTTTACACAGCCTAGCCACACTGATGGGGTGACAGGTGATGACTGATGGGGTGAAAGGTGACAATGACTGATGGGGTGACAGGTGACGATGACTGATGGGGTGACAGGTGACGATGACTGATGGGGTGACAGGTGACGATGATTGATGAGGTGACAGGTGATGATGATTGATGAGGTGACAGGTGACGATGATTGATGAGGTGACAAGTGACGATGATCGATGGGGTGACAGATGACAATCACTGACGGGGTTACATGTGACGATGATTGATGGGGTGACAAGTGACGATCAATGATGGGGTGTCAAGTGACAATGATTGATAGGGTGACAGATGACGATGACTGATGGGGTGACAGGTGACGATGACTGATAGGGTGACAGGTGACGATGACTGATGGGGTGACAGGTGACGGGCGATGGTCACTGATGGGTGACAGGTGACGGGCGATGGTGCACGGCGGTACTGATGGCAGTCTCTGATGACCGGTGAACTTTAGGCTACGTTCACATGTGAGCGTAGCGATCACGGGCAGAATCACTGCGATTCTGCCCATGATCCAGAAATCATTGCAAATTGCGGGACGCCTGTGCGTTGCCCGTGATTTGCAATAGCACCCCAAACGCTGTGCGATGTTGCTGCGATTTCCGCTTGCCGAATCGAGGTAACATCACGCAAACAACGCATGACGCCCCAAGGAAGCTCTTGTACCTTTTTTGGGCGTCATGCGATGTTTGCGCGATGTTACCGCGATTCGGCAGGCGGAAATGGCGGCAACATCGCACAGCGTTTGGGGTGCTATTGCAAAAAACGGGCAAAGCACAGGCGTCCCGCAATTTGCAATGATTTCCGGATCGCGGGCAGAATCGCGGTGATTCTGCCTGCGATCGCTGCGCTCACATGTGAACGTTATGGGTGTCAATTTCTGGGAACTGATGAGGTGACTGTTGGGTGACAGGTGACATTGGGGGGGGGGGGGCTGAGGACTGTGTGGGGACCTTTATTAGTGTGATTTTACTTTTGCAGGTACACAGAGCAGTAACTCACTATTTCTAGCTCTTCTCCCCTCATACTGGAAGCTTTATGAGGGGAGAAGAGCTAGTAACAGTGAGTTACTGCTCTTTGTTTACATTTGTGATCGGCTGTGAATGGATTCACAGCCGATCACATAGTAAACAGTCACTGTCAGTGACTATTTACTACTGCCGGTGACAGCTGTGTTCCTACGGAACACAGTGCCACCGACATGACCGCGCTGCGCGCTCCCGATTGCGCATGCGCGGTCATCTCCCGGGCGCCTCCATTGTGATCGGCTGTGTCATTAGAACACAGCCGATCACATGGGAAACAGCCACGCCCATTGGCTGTTTCCCCCCTGCCGGTGACGGGGGGTGTCCCGGGGACACCCCGACACCGGTAGTGCAGGGCGGCATGCACGCGATCGCGCGCCTGCCCTGCATTCCTGGGATCACGTCATATGACGTCTTCCCAGGATAATGGTCGCACCGCTCCGCCATCAATTGACGGCGGGCGGGCGGCAAGTAGTTAAGGACTGGTATAAGTATACTATTGTTTGTTGTGCGGTATATAGGGGTGTAATACACTTATAATATACTTTATAATATAGAAAGCATATTATAGTGGATTTGAAGCGGGGTGTTATATAACAATATACTTTCATAATAGTGTATTTGGGTACTGCAGAAATGTTGCCTCTTTCGCTGCGTTCCCTCTGCTACACACAGTGACAAACGTTACTGGGAAAAAAAGTATTATAACTGGTGTGATAGACCAGTGGCCCCCCAAAATGACAGATTGAAGTGGGGTGTTATATAACAATATACTTTCATAATAGTGTATTTGGGTACTGCAGAAATTTTGCCTCTTTCGCTGCGTTAACTCTGCTACACACAGTGACAAAAGTTACTGGGAATTTGTTTTTTTTATAACTGGTGTGATAGACCAGTGGCCCCCCAAAACAACAGATTGAAGAGGGGTGTTATATACCTTCTTCCGCATATACTGCACTTCTCTAGAGACTTTTGTCAAAGACAAAGACACCACCACCAACACCACCACCATATACCCTCCGCTTGAGTCACAGGAATTATTTTCCGATCCATTACAAGACATTTACAATGTGCAGCCATTCTCGGATCAGGAAGAGGAGGTAGCAACAGCTGCCACTCAGCAGTCTGACGACAGTACCCAGATCAGCCCAAGGAGGTTGGTCCCCGCTGTTGCTGCCTACTCTGAGATCTCTAATGTTAGTAGTGGGGAAGGTGACGTAGATGATGCAGAGGCAAAATTTCTGCAGTACCCAAATACACTATTATGAAAGTATATTGTTATATAACACCCCACTTCAATCTGTCGTTTTGGGGGGCCACCGGTATATCACACCATTTACAATACTTTCTTCTAATTGCGTTTGTCACTCACACTTTGTAGTTGTAGTATCCCTGCAGAACCACTCACCAGTGACAATGCTGCACAATACAAATCCACTATAATATGCTTTCTATATTCATCCAGCATTGGACTCCTCATCTTCCTGCTCCTGCTCCTCGACGGCTTGATCAATGACACAACGCAATGCACGCTGCAGAAAGAAGGTGTAAGGTATGATGTCACTGATGGCGCCCTGGCTGTGACTGACCAGTTTGGTGATCTCATCAACTGGCCGCAGAAGTCTCCATGCGTTGCGCATGAGCAGCCACTGGCTCAGTGAAAAAAAAACCAAGCTCCCCAGAACCTGTCCTGCCGCAGAGTTCGTACAGGTACTTGTTAACTGCATGTTTCTGCTGGAGCAGCCTATCAAGCATATACAAGGTTGCGTTCCATCGCATCGGGAAGGTCACAAATAAGACGTCTGTGGGGCAGGTTGTGTCGCCACTGAATGTCAGCAAGGCGAGCCATGGCTGTGTAAGATCTTCTGAAATGGGGCGAAATTTTCCTGGCCTGCAGCAAGATGTCCTGGACCCCAGGGTATTTGACAACAAATCGCTTCATGACCAAGTTCAGAACGTGCGCCATGCATGGCACGTGTGTAATTTTGTGAAAAAAAATTGTAACTGAAAATTACAAAAGTGCGCTATTGCTAACAGCAAAATGCTCAGAAGAAGTCGCGATCGCCTGCAGTGCGATCCGGGACCTGTAGCAGCACAGCTGGCTCCCCCCGATGCATTTCTACTGAAGAGTCGGCTTCTTGGATTGGAGCACGTTTTACTGGATTATTGTTTTGGTAAGAGGTTAATTCACCTATCACCAATCAAGTTGGTTCGTTTTACATGCATCGCCTTGGGAACACTCCCCTTCAGATGGAATAGACTCCTCATTGTTTCCTGCATTGTTTTTTGGATTTTTTCACATATGGACAATGTTTATTGTTTTATTGTTTAGTAATAGCGCACTTTTGTAATTTTCAGTCACAATTTTTCTTCACACATTCACTTCATCACAGTGCTGCTTTTACACTTTCATATTGGTTCGCGCACCTTTTTTCATTATCATTTCACGTGTGTAATTTTGCCCTCTTTCAGCGCGCTCAGAAGATTGGCACCATTGTCACACACCACTTTACCAACTGTTAAATTGAGCAGTGCTAGCCTATGATCTGCCTGTGAACGCAAATCTGAAAGGAGGGCAGGACCAGTGTGGCTCTTGGCTTCCAGGCACAACAGACACAGCACAGCATGGCAACGTCTCACCTGGCATGTCAAAAAGGTTCTGGGGATCTTGGGCGGCGCAGCGGAAGAGACGGTAGCAGTGGAAAAGGAGGAGTCAGCCGAGGAGGAGAGGGAGGATGGAGTAGGAGGAGGAGAAGATTTGGCGGTAAAACCAAATCTACACGGGTGCCATGGGTTACATGCTTGACGGTCGTCAGAAGGTTCACCCAGTGGGCAGTAAAAGTTATATACCTTCCGTGCCCGTGTTTGCTAGTCCACGTGTCTGTGGTCAAATGTATCTTGGCACCGACACTGTGTGCCAGAGATACATTTACTTGCCGCAGAACATGACCATATAGCTCTGGGGTGCCCTTCTGTGAGAAATATTTCCTTCCTGGGACCTTCCATTGTGGTGTTCCAATGGCCACAAATTTTCAAAAGGCCTCCGAGTCCACCAGTTTATATGGCAGTAGTTGACAGGCTATCAGTTCCGACAAGCCAGCGGTCAACCGTTGGGCAAGAGGGTTATCCAGCGTCATCATTTTTTTTAAGCTCAAACATTTGAGCCACGGAAGCCTGCCTTTTTCCAGAAAAACGTGAGGACGGCATGATGGAAGGTGGAGTGGAGGACAATTGTGAGGATAGAGGAGAAGGAGAAGAGGCTGGATGGTGAGAGCCTGGACTGTGGCTTTGTAGGTTCTGACGGTGTTGCTCCCACTGGGTTCGGTGATGGGAGTCCAGGTGCCTTCTAAAGGCGGTCACCCCAAAATGAGTGTTGGGCTTACCGCGACTTATGCGTTGACTGCAAAGGCTGCAGATGGCAACACTATTGTCAGCAGCGGACAGGTTAAAAAAAGCCCACACTGCAGAGCCACAAATGTGACCTACATGGTTGATGGCTCGCTCCTGATACATTAGCAGTCTGGTTTGTCCCTCCTGTGCAATGTAAGTTCTGCCTGCTTCTCCTCCCTATCTGCTGGTCCATCTCTCCCTCTGAACTCCCCTCCTCTTCCTCTCTTGTGGGCACCCACATGACGTCCATAGACACGTCATCATCGACATCACCTACCCACCACTAACATTTGAGATCTCGGAGTAGGCAGCAACAGCGGGGTCCAACCTCCTTGGGCTGATCTGGGTACTGTCGTCAGACTGCTGAGTGGCAGCTGTTGCTACCTCCCCTTCCTGATCCAATGCCAAGAATGGCTGCACATCGCAAATGTCTTGTGATGGATCGGAAAATATTTCCTGTGACTCAAGTGGAGGGTATATGGTGGTGGTTGTGTTGGTGGGGCTGTCTTTGGGGGTACAGCAGAGAGTGAAGAGGGTGCAGATAGAGATGATGAGGAGGGTGCAGAAGAGGAAGGCTGAGTGAGCCACTCAACAAAGTCTGGTGCGCCCTTTGACGTAATCGAACGCACCTTCTGCAACTTCCCACTTTGGCTCCGGCCTGGTACTCCTGCCCTACCCCTACCACCCCTGCGGAAGGGCCTGCCTCTTCCTCTGCCTGTCATTTTTTAAAGGACCCTGTGACAAAATGACCAGTACTGGGTGGCAACGTACTTAGACCCCCGGTAGAAACAAAAAATGGTGGAAATGTTACCACCATCACAGAATGCAGCACTTCCAGGCCTTGCTTCGTGAAATGCTGCATTCTGCTCTTGCATGCGCTGGCAAAGGAATTTCCACTCACAGAGAAACAGTTGCGGGTACCAATCCAACAGTGCCTGCAAGAAGAGGGCGGTTTGAAGATGTGTTGGTCACTTCTGATATGAGATCATTCTTTCAGCCGACCCATCCACAGCTGTCCTCCGGGTCCAGCATCAGGGAATGCCTAGACCGACAGGTGTCCGACTACATCGGGTTAACGGCCGATGTGAACGCTCTGAGAAGTGATGAACCCCTGGACTACTGGGTGGGCAGGCTTGACCTCTGGTCACAGCTTGCACAATTTGCAATGGAACTGTTGGCTTGCCCCTCATCCAGTGTCCTGTCCGAAAGGACGTTCAGCGCAGCAGGGGGATCATGACCGATAAGCGCACTCGCCTAGCTCACGACAGTGTTGACTACCTCACATTTCTAAAAATGAATGAGGCATGGATCTCAGAGGACTTCAACACAAGTGACCAGTAGACCATGTTTGATTCAAATTCCTCATGACAGGCCACAAATATCCGCCACCACCCATAACAATTCATGGTTCCTGTCTTAGGTAAATACAAAAGGCCTTTTATGTCCGTTGAATGCCTAATTGCTACAGTCTGCCCCTGCTCCACACAGCAACCTCTCCCTACAATGACAAAAAGACTTTTGTGGACCTATTAGCTAGCGATTTGTGTCACTAACTCTCTGTCCCTGCTCCACACAGCAACCTACAGCCACAGAATGCAAAGTTCTTTGCTGTCAGGTAAACGCCTTTTGGCTAATTTTTGGGGCCTGTACTGGCCAACACTTACTTCTGTATCCTGTGTATGCCTAATGTACCTCCAGCCACAGAATACAAAGTTCTTTGCTGTCAGGTGAATGCCTGTGGGCTAATTTTTGGGGCCTGTAATTGCTGACACTTACTTCTGTATCCTGTGAATGCCTATTTTACCTCCAGCCACAGAATACAAATTTCTTTGCTGTCAGGTGAACGCCTGTTGGCTGATTTTTGGGGCCTGTACTGGCCGACACTTACTTCTTTATCCTGTGAATGCCTAATTTTTCAGACTGGAATTGAAAATCAATGGGTCTGTAAATGTTCCGCTAAATTGTGTAACGGATGCGGACCCATTTTACAGATGTGTGAATGGACCCTATATGTATTTGACATATATTTACCAGCTGCTGTCAGTTCTGGCTGATTTGGAAAAAAAAATAGCAATACTTCTGGTATGTCAGTGTCTATGCTGTGGGACTATGTGTGCACAGCTAGTAAGTATTTTGTGGCTGCAAATATGACCTGGATGTTTTTCATGTTCGCCTGCCATTAAAATGAATGGGGTCCGCCATGAACCTGCGGTTCGCGAACATTTGAACGAGTTCGCCGATCGCGTTCGCGAACTGTCCCGGCAGATGTTCATGCATCACTATCCATGTGACAACTAACTTCTACTTACTTGCTGACAGGACATGTTAATAATTATTTGGATTGGTTTTCTCAGCAAATTGAGGCTCTGCAAAATTAATGTGCTGCAAACTGCAGGATCTGGGTGGAAATCCAGTTCAGATGAATGAGTGAGGTCATCAATATTTGCAGCATAGAATGATGTTGCATTGAATGACAGAAGGGGGAAGAGTTACTAAAACTGGAGCATACAGTTCTGGTTCTGAATCTGATGTGCACAGTAACCTATCAGCTTCTAACTTCAGCTTGCTCCATTAAGCTTTGACAATAAGCCACTATTCTCATCAGTGCGACTTGTCATGCGATTTGACCGGTCTAAATTGGGTACTATGTGCAAGACCACTGTGGTCAGGTGCAGAGCCTTGCCCAATCAGGGCACAGAGCACTGTCAGAGCCATGATTGGACAAAGTCATGATGACTTTGCCCGATCATGGCCAAGTGCTCATAGTCCCACCCCACACAATAAAAGGTTCCTTCCCACTGGAACCATTTGCAGTGTGTTGTTGGAGATAGATAGAGCAGGGCCCAATTTGCTACTAGACAGCGTGTTATTGTGAAGTGTAGAGTGTTAGTGTAATGTTTGTGTAGTGTGAGTAGAGTGTGAGTATAGTGTGTCAGTATTGGAATTATGTTTTATTTAAATGTTATATAGTCATGCTTAATTGAATGATTGGAGTTATGCTTTAACTTTTTAATTCTACCAAAAATCTCTCTCTTTGTAACTTAGACATTTTTGCTGTTGATGATGTAAATTTCCTCCCATTGTTTCTGAGCTGTGAGAATATTTTTTTGTCACACAGTATTTTTCTATTCTGAGATGTTTCTTTCCTGAGTTTGCTTTCCTGTTATGTATACATCTGTTTCCTACTATGTATATGTTATGTCCATTGTGCTTTTATTAGATTGCTTATTGTGCTGTTGATTGAATGAAATGTTCACATTTTTTGTACTCTTTTTTTTTTTTTAACAGACATAAGAAAATAACGATATATAAATGTTACAAAACATGTGTGTTGTTGTTTCCAAACAGGGAGCAGCGCATAAGAGACCAATAACAGTCCTAAGACCAAAATGTAACTAGAAAAGATAGGCAAAACCTAGAGAGTTACCTTGCATGCAAGTTAATAGTCGGGGAAGGGGGAAAGGAGGGTGGGGAGGGAGGAAGAAGGGTAAAGGAAGGGAGGAGGAGGGGGGAGGGGATGATAACAAGATGCAGAGCGACAGACATCTTCATTTGTGCCGAGGCAGATATCAACAATACTCGGGTGACTAGGTACACTTGGCCGGTTAGAGGCCACTGAGTCTGCCGCCCAACAGGTTACGAGGATTCCACAGGCTTGGGGGGGGGGGGTAAGTTGGGGGTGAGGAGGCTCCACATAACATCATAGAGAAGAATGGAACCTTAGGAGGTACATCCTAACTACCGCCATATGCTGGTGTGAGGATATTGAACCTAGAAAATATGAGAAGTGACACAGCGAATAAAGCAGTAAAAGCTCAGAGGCATATTGAGGCTAGTGGCAGCTAGGTGTAAAGTAGCGGACCGTCTTCTGTCAAACTTGGCAGTGTTAGAGATGTTGGAAAGTCTAATACCCAAAGCTTCCTTATTAAATAGAGATTGGAGACCGAGTTTCACATCTCTCATTGTGGGATTGGATGCAGTTATCCATTTGGCAAGGATGGGTCTCCTAGCAACCATGTAACAAGAGGATAGCCAGGTTTTATGAGTAGCAAAAATTTGTGCTTGAATTTTGGACATCCTGTGAGACCCTGCAGCAAAGTTTCCAAAAAGCAGAAGAAATGGGTCGTTGTGGGGAGCTAGCCCTGTGATCGAGTTCAACCTTAGTTCAGAAGGATTGTATCTGAGGGCAGCTCCAAAATCTGTGCTCAAGAGAAGGCTTAGGTGAGCTACATTTAGGGCAGCAAGTGGAGAGCGAAGGAGAATTGGAGCGTGGATATGGGGCTTAGCCCCAATGTAGAATTTTATACTGTTGTTCCCTCCAAAATTCATTGGTATTGTATTTGCAGGTGATGAGATATCCTGCAAGAGTGTGAAGGCATGCATCTGAGTTAGGAAAGGCCTTGTCCCATGAGGTGGAGCAGGGTAGAGGTTTTGATATCAATGGGTGAGAAAGCAGGCGTTGGTAAATGTCCGAGATCTTATGCAAGTCGAGTTCCAAGAGCAGGTCTATCAGAGTTCGTTTGAAGTGGTGTGACCTTGAGGGACAGAGTTTGGCTACAAAGCTTGATGCCTGGAGAATTCCTAGAGTGTGGCTTGTAGGTAGATCGAAGCGTGATAGGATGGTAGAAACTCCTAAGGGTTTATCCGAGTCCACATCAAAGAGGTTAGCAAAATGGGTGATACCTTTAGCTGGCCATAAGCGGAAGGGGGGGGGGGGGTGTTGCTGCACCTGTGGAAACAGAGGGTGTCCCTGAATGGGAAAATGAGGTGAAATAAGGTTGGAAGCCTGAAACTGCTTCATCAATTCTCTCCAAGTTATTATAGTATCTCTATTGAGAATGTTGTTTCAGAGGTGGGGCAGGAGATCTCTGTGTCCACAGTGCAGAAGGGCAGGCAAAGTGAATGGAGCAGCAATGAGAGGTTTTGCCAACCCAGTCTAACCCCACTCTGAGGAGACAGGCAAGATTATATAGCCTAGTATGAGGGAGTGCTACCCCGCCCTCCCTCCTGGGCAGAAACAGTTTTTGAAGAGCAATACGAGGCATCCTACCATTCCATATAAAGGAGGTGACTGCTTTATGTAGCCCATGGACATCCTTGTGTTTAATTAGGATCGGGATGGTTTGTAGAGGGTATAAAAGTTTGGGGAAGCTGACCATCTTGTAGAGGTGACATCTACCGAAGAGGGAGAGGGGAACGTTTTTCCAGGTATCCAATTCCGCAACTATTTTGGAGATGTTGAGATGGTAGATGGACGAGGGGGGCCGTCCTATTTTAATACCTAGGTAAGTAATTGATTCTTTGGTGATTGGGAAGAGAGGTGTAGCCGGCCAGGAGTCAGGGGGAGAGTGACGCAGCGGTAGGAGTTCACTTTTAGAAAAATTAATTTTGAGGCCTGAGCAACTATGGTATTTCTCAAAGATTTGGTGAATCACTTCTATATCTTGGGATGGTTTAGATGTAAATATAAGTATGTCGTCTGCAAATAGCGCAATGCGCAGATCCTGGGTGCCTATTGGGATACCGTGAAGGTTGGGGTGTGCAAGTATCAGTCTGGCCAGAGGTTCTAGGGCCAGGTGGAACAGCAAGGGGGATAACGGGCATCCCTGCCTGGTACCCCTGCCAAGCAGGATGGGAGGGGAAACATGACCATTAGCTACCACGTGTGACGAGGGATTTGTGTACATAGTTTTGATAAGGTGGACAAAGGGGCCCGAAAAACCAAAACGCGCAAGGACCAAATGCAGCCAGCCTATGTCCACCCTATCAAAGGCCTTTTCGGCGTCCAGAGATAGTATGGCTATGTTTGAGTTCAATGTGGTGTTGGCTGTATCGAGAGCTGCAAGGACTTTTCTGATGTTCACCAGGGCTGACCTACCGGAGGTGAATCCCGCCTGCGCCGGATCAATAGGAGTGGGCATGATAGGGGCAAGGCGGTTTGCAACGATTTTAGATAACATTTTTCCGTCAATGTTTAACAAAGAAATGGGGCGATATGACCCGGGGTCGGTAGGATCTTTACCCTTTTTGGAATCAGTTTGATATGTGCTTGAAGACCGGTAGGGAAGTAAAGGGGTCCAGAGAGGATGTGTTGGTATAACTTCTGAAGGGAGGGTGTGATAGTGGTGGTGGAAATTTTGTAAAAATCAGAAGTATAGCCATCAGGGCCAGGGGCTTTCCCAGAGGGTAAACGTGAGATAGTTTGGGTAATTTCATCCAATTCAATGGGTGCATTGAGGGAAGAGAGAAGTTATTTGTCAATAGTGGGTAGGGTAATCTGATCAAGCCAGGAGGAGGCATCAGTCCCGTCCATAGGTTCTGCACTATAAAGATCATTATTGAATCTAGCTAAAATTGCTGCAATGCCAGCAGGTGAGGAAGACTTCAAGCCTGTATGGTCTTTCAGAGCTTGAATGTGTGTAGGGGTTTGAGGTCCCCTGCAAAGCCTGGCTAGTAGCTTGCCAGGTTTGTTCCCATACTTATGGTATGTAAGGTTTTGGAGTGAGGAGTGGAGTCTCTCCTGTGCCGCCACCCACGAATCAAAATCTGATTTTGCTTCATGCCAGAGCTGCCTGTTGGCCGGGTGTTGGAATGGGAAAGGGCCAATTGAGCAGCTCTTAGCCTGTTACTGGCCTCTGCATAGGATTTGCGGATGGCCCTCTTGCGGCCAACGGCGTAGGACAGAATCTGTCCACGGAGTACGGCCTTTCTGGTTTCCCAGAAAAGGGTTTGGTTAGATGCATGTTCTGCATTCGTGTTCGAGTAGTCCCATCTTGAATGATAGAGGCAACCTTGTTGTCATGGGCCAAAAAGGATGGGAACTTCCAGCCGCTCGGCGGAGGACTGGGGGAGAAACCCGAGAAAGAAAGCGAAATAGGTGCATGGTCCGATATGGTCAGGTTATGTATGTTCGTGTCCAAGAGGAAAGGCAGTAGTGGGGCGTTAAGGAAAGTGTAGTCAATGCGGGAGAGGGAGTTGTGCGGGTTGGAGAAAAATGTGAACTCTCTGCCCTTAGGGTGTTGAAGACGCCAGGCGTCTGTGAGGAGAAGATGGTCAGCGAATTGAGACAGGGAAGATGAGGCGGGAGACAGAGGGGAGGGTGAGGCCATGTGTGACCGGGACCTATCTTCCCTAGGGTCCATGACCGTATTAAAGTCCCCTGCCAACAACAGGGGGAGATGTAGGTGTGGGGCAAGGTGGGCAGCCAAAGATTGGAAGAAACTTTTAGTGGGGGAGTTGGGAGCATAGGTCATTGAAACCACTCATGCCCTGTCGCCCATGGTCAATTGTACAGCGAGAAACCTATGAGTTGAAGTGATTGAGCACGATAAGTTTTTGTGTAATATAATCAGTACGCCCGCCTTACCATGTACCGCGGGGGAGCCCAAAACATGGCCCACCCACAATTTGCGCATCCTGCAGAAATCTTGTGCTGAGAGATGGGTTTCTTGTAACAGGGCAATGTCAACTTTAAGCCTTTGCAAATGTCGTAGTACCGCCATTCGCGAGTGGAGCCCCTTCACGTTCCAGGAAACTACCTTAAGCATTGGAGGGTTTCAAGGGATATGTTAACAATGTATAGAGGTTGTGAAGTGGAATCTGAGGTGGTGGAGCTAGCATTGGAGGGCAGCCATAGTACGAGCAGCTTGGGGGAGATACTGAAGGGGGTGGGGAAAGTGGGAAAGGGGGGGGGCGAGTTGGATGGCAAAACCTGAACAACAAAAAAAATGTAGAGTAAGTAATATAAGAAGGGTAAGTACATACCCAAGGAAGCCAGTGCTTTACTTTTTTCCACATGTGCAACCTCCTATTACAGCGTTACCGGAAGGTGTTGGTTGTAAAAAGCGTGCTGCGAGGCCACCCCCACTTACAATTTGCTGCACCTAGCAAGAGGTGACACTGACGCCAGCCGGAGAAGATGAGGGAGTCCGTAGCAACCTCGGTGGCTGGATAACAGGGTAACTTGCGACAGCGCCATAATAGTGGGTGGTGTTAGCCAGACAGCAGGCACAAACAATAAGCTGAAATAAAAGAACATAAGATTAACAACATGTCATCCTAAATAGATAGACCATCATAGGTAACAAAACAATCATGGAAGTCTTTAAGAGACTAGAAGGGTCGGTCAAGAGAGACAGAAGAATAAGATCTTGCGAACGGTGAGGTCCAATGTTCACGCTGGTTTGTGTTTTCCGTGGAGATCTGTGAGACAATGTTTTTTAGCTGTATCCTTTCCGGGGACTCCTTTGGTCTCTGGGGTCTTGCATGCGGTGCGAAGTCGGCGGGGGTGGGGCAGAGGTGTACATAGGTAGACGTAGAGCAGATTGGATATAGTGCCAGGTGTCGTCCGGGTGTGTGAACAATTTGTGTTCCCCCGAGGGGTCCTTGAAGTGCAGCGTGTCAGGATAGGCCAAAGTAAATTTTATACCCTGCTGGTACAGTGCATTACATACAGGTTGGAGCACCTTGCGTCTCCTGGAGACCTCCTGCGAATAGTCAGCGAACATGAGGATTTTGTGCCCATCGATCTGCAGGGACTTGGAATTGCGATATGACTTAAGTATGTTCACTCTGTCTGTGTAGTTGAGGTATTTCACAATCACTGAGCGGGGGGTCTGACGCTCGTTAGATGGCGGTCCCATGCGATGAGCCCGCTCAGCAACACAGGGACTAGCAATTCCCAGGGCCTGGGGGATATGCTGCATGCAGGCCTATGATCCGCAAGTTGTTTCTCCTGGATCTGTTTTTGAGGTCATCAACTTTATCTAGCAGATATTGCTGGGTCTGCCTAAATTGCCAGTCTGTGTGGAAAGAGGCCTGAGTCTCTTCCTCAACCTCCGCCACCCTGTTCTCTAGCTCAGTTAAGCGCATGGCATGCTCACCTAAGTCTTTCCTTATTTGAGCGATTCCTGCAGCCATGGCTTTATCTACTGCCGCAGTAATTGTGGGCGACAGCAGAGCTGCAACTGCTTGTGCCATCCCCCCCGTATTGGTCAGATGGAGAGGCAGGGGGCTGATCGGTGAGGGCCATTGTGTGTGCCGAGGCAGTGTGTGAGGCAGCGAGGCTGAGTGTTAGGGGTGTACTGAATTCTGTCCTATTTAAGCCAAAGCTGCGCATGTGCTGTTGAAAAGTTTTTGATGGAGGCTCTGCATGAGTGTTGTGAGCTACTTCAGCACATAGAGTATTGGGCAGATTATCACTACACTAGGAACCGCTTATATCAGTGGTCCTCAACCCGGGCCTACAGGGCCCACTAACAGGCCAGATTTTAGGTATTACCTTGGGGAGATGCAGACTAGAGTACTGCAATCACTGAGCAGCAAATTATATCACCTGGGATGTATTTCCGTTATCTTGAAAATCTGGCCTGTTAGTGGGCCCTGTAGGCCAGGGTTGAGGACCACTGGCTTATATAACCGCTTTTTGCATCCAAAGGATGGGAACATCCTTAGATAAGGGTATCTGCCTAAGCCTCCTAGAAAGATACTTAGAGAAAGAAAATTGTTGCATAAACTTGGTAAAATGCCAAAATCAGCTCCACAACCATATCCTGAAAATTTCACACATAAAGAATATGTTGCACAGACATCCCAGTGGGATTATTATTATGTAAATCCTTGGGTAGATAATCAAGATCACATGAGGTCAGAAGGGGCAGTGTCACTGGGTGACATAGCTGGGTGGTCCTGCCCAATGCCTATATAAGAACTGTCAAAGAGCAGATTGGGCAGACGGCGGGATGCCTCCCAAGAGGGGGAAGCATTTAATTTGTTATTTTTTGGGTCGGGCGGGGATCGTGATTGATGATGGATTTACATTGAGGGAAACTATTTTTTGATTTCTTATTTTTTAATAAAGGACTTGTCAAAAACAGTTTCCTGTGGTTCTTACTTTTTGACACTTTTCTGGTGAATAGGTAGGGGTACTATGTACCCGATACCCATTCACATGGGGGGGGCGGTATCTGGGGGCCCCCTTGTTAAAGGGGGCTTCCAGATTCCAATAAGCCCCCCTCCCAGACCCCCAAAACCACAGCCCAGGGTTGTTGGGAAGAGGCCCTTGTCCTGATCAACACGGGGACAAGGTGCTTTGGGGTTACCCCAAAGCACCCTCTCCATGTTGAGAGCAAGCTGCCTGTTATGGTTCAGGGCCATTTTTATTTTTATTTTGGCATGGGATTCCACTTATAATCTGTACCAGACCCAAAAGACCTGGTATAGATTTTGGGGGGACCCCACGCTGTTTTTTTTTTTCCCCTTAAAATCTATACCAAAGGGTTGTTTTTTTAAATTCTGTCATAGGGTTCCCCTTAACTACCAAAATACTGGGCACTTTCACCCCCTATCTGCCCAGACCAATCATTAGCTTACAGTGCTCACAGGTGTCTATGGGAAATCTTGGTCAGCTTAATACG
This sequence comes from Pelophylax lessonae, assembly GCF_965119305.1. Lineage (NCBI taxonomy): Eukaryota > Metazoa > Chordata > Amphibia > Anura > Ranidae > Pelophylax > Pelophylax lessonae. The sequence continues at coordinate 130,875,420 of NC_138774.1, forward strand.
GCACTGCTCCCGAACCATAGGTGACAGGGACACCAAACTTGAAGAGCACCCGGAGGGGACCCAGGGCTACAACATATCTAATTTTGGGATTTTTCAGCTTGCCTAGATAATCAGTTATGCCTGTAAAAGTCTATTGCAATGCAGTATATGCATTGAGAAGTAAAAAAAAAAAGGTATTGCTTCACTTTAAGTACATTTTATTTTTACATACATCCCTTTGTGTACTCAAAGCAGAGTACTATCCACTAACTACCTGCCTAATCTCCATTATCTTACACTATCCACTAGCTAGCTGCCTAATCTCCATTATCACACACTATACATGGCTGCTGTGTTAGCAGCAGCCTTATATAGTGTAGGGCAGCCTTTTTCAACCAGGGTGCCGTGGCACCGTGGTGTGCCTCCTGGATTAATCAGGGGTGCCGTGACAAAATGCCTATAAATTGCAACAAATTGCCACAAGTTTTAACTTTGCAGTATTACAGCCCTGGGCACCGTGCAGATCAAGCCACTTGCATCCTGAAAACCAATTACATCACTGGTTGATAAGGAGAACAGAGGGGGGGGGGCTTGCATAGCATCCTTGTTTACTCTTCCCCTCTCCATCAGTGCTGGGGTTACATTGGCAGGTAGAAGAAGAGACACTGAAGGAGAAGAGAAAGGCTAGAATACTAGTCAGTACCAGTTTGCCATTGTGGAGGAATAAATCACTTCTAATGTTGGATGGCCCATGTGTATGGATGTTGTTGCGTTATATAAAATTATTAGTCTCTTTTTTTTTTTTTTTTTTTACATTTTAGAATGGGGTGCCTCGAGATGCAGAATTTTAAAGGGTGCCACAACTGAAAAAAGGTTGAGAAACGCTGGTGTAGGGCGTGGACTTTGGCCAATCATGGCTCTCACAGTACATTGTGCTGTGATTGGCCCAAGCATACAGGTCAGGTGCATGCTTTGGCCAATCATCAGAATTCATTCATTCAGGGAACACACAAACGGCTGATGTTAAAGTTGAACGTTTGACTCAAACACACAGCCCATCCCTGATTCTCAGGCCCCAGAAACCTTGGGAGTAGTACATGACTGGTAGGAGGCAGTTCCAGATACTGTAGTCCTCAGTGACCCCATGGTCTCTGCTTTTCATGCCTCCACAAACTTGCTGGGCATGGACTCCCTTATTCTTCAAAGCTTGAAAAAGGACCCGAGAATTCATGGCATCAAGTAGAAGGGCCTTTTTTGGTTGCAACCCTCCTTGACCACCATTACAATGGGAAAGTCACAGAACTCATCCTCTCCTCCTGCCCTTGCAGAGGGAGCACAGAATAAAATATCTTGAGGGCACCTTAAAGAGGAGTTTAAGTAACACTTTTCCAGACTCTGGTAAGTTACAGTCTAGTGGAAATGGTCGTTTTGAGGCTTCTGTTGGTTAAAGGAGGAGTGGTGGAGAAAGAGGCCGCCTAAGTGATGCATTTCAAAAATGTTTTAGTTCTCAAAGTCTGGGGCTGTCAGCTTCAACATCCCAACGACAGCGTCTGCATCATATGGTGGAAGATTATCTAAGACGATCCACTGGGTTACTGGGTAATGGGAATAGACCATTGGCCTGAACTTGCCCAGTATGCACTTGAGCTGCTGGGCTGCCCTGCATCCAGTGTGCTTTCTGAATGGGCATTCAGAGCTGCTGGAGGTTTTGTGACAAATAAAAGAGTGTGTCTGTCCACAGACTCCATTGACTGGCTGACATTTGTCAAAATGAATCAGTCCTGGATTAGCAGCAGCTAACAAGCCTCTGATGCTGATGTTGCTGTTTAAGTGTTTTTGGGATCTTGAATCTCTGAAAGACTGTCTAGGCTGTCTAGCTATGTGGGTGTTGATTTTATTTTGAAATCATTTTTTGGTACAGGGTTCATGGGCACAATGAACACCCAAGGACCAATTTTTCTGCACCTGTTTGACAGGTGCATATAATTTAAAATTGTTAGAGTTTTTAGAGCAAGGCCAATTCTTGCTTTCATCAAAAGTACCTCTAAAGGGTAACAATGTGAAGGCACTACCAACACCCAAAGACCAACTTTTCTGCAACTGTTTGACTGGGGCATATCATTTCAGGTTTTGACAGCAAGGCCAATTCTTGCTTTCATCAAGAGTGCCTCTATAGGGTTACGGTGTGAAGGCACTACCAACACCCAAAGACCATCTTTTCTGCAACTGTTTGACCCAGGAAAATAAAATTCAATTTTTTACAGCAAGACCAAGTCTTGCTTTCATTAAGTGTGCCACTATAGGGTTACAATGTAAAGGCCCCACCAACACCCAAATACCAATTTTTCTGCACCTGTTTGACCATTTTTTTTCAGCAAGGCCAATTCTGGCTTTCATCAAGAGTACCTCTATAGGGTGCATTGTGAAGGCACCAATACCCAAAGACCAATTTTTCAACACTTTTTACTTCTATCCAAAAGAGACACACGACTTGTTAATCGTGGCCTGAGTGTACTATAATTGGGATTCCTAACATAAGGCTTGCTTACTGTGGTGAAAAACTTTGATTTTTTTTTCCATCCAAAGTCTGCCAAAAAGACAACAGAATTCATCCAAAAAATTTTTAATCTTGTTCCAAGTGCACTAAATTGTGGCCTCATCATACAGACTGGCTCTCAAAGCTGTTGTTTTCAAAATAAAGAAAGCTTGCAGTAAAAATCTATTTAGATGTTATTTTTTTTCTTTATAAATGTCAGTTTTTCTGCAGCAGGTTCTATACACTGTACAGATGCACCACTTTACAGGCAGACTAAGGGGACCCCCCAGGCACTATATTTAAAGGATTTTTTATTTTTATTGTTTCACTTTAAGCATTATTAAAATCACTGCTCCTTCAAAAACAACCTTTTTTAAAACTTTTTTTTCTTTTTGCATTGATACATGTACCCCAGGGCAGTACTTGGGCCCCTATACCCTTTCTAAGGTCAATAACTTGCATATAAGCCTTCAAAATGGGGACTTTGGATTTTTCAAGTTTGGGTTCCATAGATTTTAGTAGGGTTCGCAGTTCGGGTTCGAACATCTGCGATGTTCAAGAGTTCTGGCGCAAACAGAACCAGGGGGTGTTTAGCCCATCTCTACTTTTCATCAGTACTCAATGGTTACATGAATGCAGCCCAACAATATCAAAAGGGATTGCTTATACAGACATCGGTATGTAAAAAAAATTGGAAAAAAAATGTACATATTGTCAATAGAGCAAGTGCAGTGTCATTATACATTATAGTTTGCACTGCTGTTTTGATTATCATGTAAAATATCCGGCTGCACTGATATCACAGTATGTCAGTGCTGATAGCCTTTGCCACTGATCATCACCACAGCAGTACAATGTCACCAGACTAGTGCTGCCAATCAGTATACCTTATCACCAACACACCGGTTAGTGTCCCTAATCCCTGCCACTCACTCACATAGTCCCTAATCACTGCCGCAGCAGTCAAAGTGGCCCTAATCACTAGGGATGATCGAACTTTTGAAAAGTTCGGTTCGGCCAGAAAATCCGAACTTCCCGAAAGTTCGGCCCGGATTTCAGAACCCCATTGAAATCAATGGGACCCGAACTTCGGTAATCAAAAAACACAATTTTTAAGCCCTAAAACCCAATAAACGCCCCTAAAAAGTGCCCAGGGTTCTGGGTCATGCCCCATTAACTATTAATCACACAAAAAAAAGTTCTTAAAAATTGTCATTTTTGATAAAAAAGCCAATTATTGAAAAAATTAAAAAAATGAAAAAAAAAAAGACAATTTTTCAGTAGAACCGGGATGTGGGTCGGGAGCCTCCTTTAACTTTAACACCTATATGATCTTTTTTTCTGGTTCTGGACATGCTAAAGAGCTGAAACTTCACAGGTACACCTTTTAGACCCCCCCAGACACAAAATCACACAAAAAAAAGTTCTTAAAAATTGTCATTTTTGATAAAAAAAAGCCAATTATTGAAAAAATTTAAAAAAAAAAGAGATTTTTTTATTTTTACTTTGGATTTCGTATCTGGGGGGTCTAAAAGGTGTGCATGTGAAGTTTCAGCTCTGTAGCATGTCCAGAACCAGAAAAAAAAAGATTGTTTGTATTAGAACACTTTCTTTCAGGACAGGTAGTTAGCTTCTCTCCCGGTTTAATAGAAGGCATTTTTTGGGGTTCTTTTCAGTCAGGAAAAACATCTGAACTTGTGTATAGTGGTACTGTGCACAAGTTCTGATGTTTGCCTGCCTCCAAAAACCCCCAAATATATACACACATACTTATATGTTTATACACACCTAGACATATATAGGTGTGATAGTAGCAGAAATATATGCTTGCGCTAATGAAATCATTTACACTAATATATTTCTGCTACTATCACACCTATATATGTCTAGGTGTGTATAAACATATAAGTATGTGTGTATATATACCACTATAGACAAGTTCAGATGTTTTGCCTGCCTCAAAAGAACCCAAAAAAATGCCAAAAAAAAACGCTAGCGTCCAAAAAAAATGCCCAGGTGTGTTTTTGCTGCCATTTTTTGGGGGTTTTTGGAGGCAGGCAAAACATCAGAACTTGTGCACAGTACCACTATACACAAGTTCAGATGTTTTTCCTGACTGCAAAGAACCCCAAAAAATTGCCTGCTATTAATTTCTGTAGGGAAAGTATGATTGCTCTTTTAAGGTCTATCCATAGATTTAAAATTATGTTGAGGTCAGAAGATTGTGAAGGCCATGGTAAAACCTTCAGTGGATTACGAGGTGTGTTTAGGATCATTATCCATTTGCCATCCTTTCTTTAACTTCAGCTTTTTCACAGATGGCATCAAGTTACCATCCAAAATTTGCTGAAATTTTATTGAATCCATTTTTCCTTCTACTCGTGAGATGTTCCCTGTGCCACTGGCTGCAATACAACCCCAAAGCATGATTGATCCACCCCTATGCTTAACAGTTGGACAGAGGTTCTTTTCATTAAATTCTGTGCCCCTTCTTCTCCAAACGTACCTTTGATCATTCCGGCCAAAAAGTTAAATTTTAACCTCATCGGTCCACAGAACTTGTTTCCAAAATGCATCAGGCTTGTCTATATGTTCATTTGCAAAGTTCAATCACTGATTTTTGTGGTGAAGACGTAGAAGAGGTTTTCTTTTGATGACTCTTCCATGAAGACCATATTTGTACAAGTATCTCTTTATAGTGGAATAGTGTACCACAACTCCAGTGTCTGCCAGATCTTTCTGGAGGGATCGTGCAGTCAAACGTGGGTTTTGAATTGTTTTTCTCACAATCCTGCGAGCTGTTCTGTCTGATATTGTTCTTGGTCTTCCAGATCTTGCTTTAACTTCCACTGTTCCTGATTGCAAAGGGGGCAGTGCATGCTATAAATTCTGCAGGGTGCCCAAACTTTTGCAGGTGACATTTTTTTTGTTTTCTGTAATTTTGAAAGTGTCAATGATGGAAATAAATCTAACATTTGTTGACATATTATAAGAATGTCTAATCTGTAATTTGATGCCTTTTGGAGATTTTTCCATCTTTCCTTGGCTTCTTTATGCACATTAATACAAATGTTTACCTGGGGTGCCCAAACTTTCGATCCCCACTGTATGTAAACAAAAAAAAATAGTGTCTGCAAAAGTTTGGGCACCCTTCAGAATTTATAGCATGCACTGCCCCCTTTGCATGGCTGAGACTTGCCAGTGTCATGGATTGTTCTCAATCATCATCTGAGAAGACCAGGTGATGTCAATCTCAAAGGTTTTAAATGCCCAGACTCATCTGACCTTGCCCCAACAATCAGCACCATGGGATCTTCTAAGCAGTTGTCTAGAAAACTGGAACTGAAAATAGGTGACGCTCACAAGGCTAGAGAAGGCTATAAGAAGATAGCAAAGCGTTTTCAGATATCAATATCCTCTGTTCGGAATGTAATTAAGAAATGGCAGTCATCAGGAACAGTGGAAGTTAAAGCAAGATCTGGAAGACCAAGAAAAATATCGGACAGAACCGCTCGCAGGATTGTGAGAAAAACAATTCAAAACCCATGTTTGACTGCACGATCCCTCCAGAAAGATCGGGCAGACACTGGAGTTGTGGTACACTATTCCACTATAAAGAGATACTTGTACAAATATGGTCTTCATGGAAGAGTCATCAGAAGAAAACCTCTTCTACGTTCTCACCACAAAAATCAGCGTTTGAACTTTGCAAATGAACATATAGACAAGCCTGATGCATTTTGAAAATAAGTTCTGTGGACCGATGAGGTTAAAATTTAACTTTTTGGCTGGAATGAGCAAAGGTATGTTTGGAGAAGAAGGGGCACAGAATTTAATGAAAAGAACCTCTGTCCAACTGTTAAGCATGGAGGTGGATCAATCATGCTTCGGGGTTGTATTGCAGCCAGTGGCACAGGCAACATCTCACCAGTAGAAGGAAAAATTGATTCAATAAAATTTCAGCAAATTTTGGATGGTAACTTGATGCCATCTGTGAAAAAGCTGAAGTTAAAGAGAGGATGGCTTCTACAAATGGATAATGATCCTAAACACACCTCGAAATCCATGGAGGATTACATCAAGAGGCGTAAACTGAAGGTTTTGCCATGGCCTTCACAATCTCCTGACCTCAACATAATTGAAAATCTATGGATAGACCTTAAAAGAGCAGTGTGTGACAGACAGTCCAGAAATCTCAAAGAACTGGAAGACTTTTGTAAGGAAGAATGGGCAAAGATACCTCAAATAAGAATTGAAAGACTTGCCTGGCTACAAAAAGCATTTACAAGCTGTGATACTTGCCAAAGGGGGTAGTACAAGATATTAACTCTACAGGGTGCCCCAGCTTTTGCAGACAGCATTTTTTGTTTTCTGTTATTTTGAAAGTGTAAATGATGGAAATAAAATCGAACTTTCATTGACATATTATATGATGTCTAATCTGTAATTTGATGCCTTTTGGAGATTTTTCCATCTTTCATTGGCTTCTTTATGCAGATTAATACAAATTTTTACCTGGGGTGCCCAAACTTTTGATCACCACTGTATCTCTAACTGAGCCTCATTGCTTAATATCCATAAAACATTGCAGATACTCAGTGAGGTTTCTTTTGTTGAGATCAATAAAACTAAATCCAACATATTGAGCATTGGTTTAGATTCAACCACAAGTAATTTCCCTACTCTTGGTCAAAAAATTCTACACAAGATTTACAGTGCACAGCATAAATGTCTGATGAGGACTGTGGTTTGCAGACTTGTATTAAATTATTTTATTTGTGGTGAAGATGGTATATGTCACATAACCTACAACCTCCAGGGTGTCACCTTTGTTTTATTTTTCCACATTATCTTTTCTTTCTATTTTGTAGCAGACCCTCTTTAGATTAGAAGTCCCCATACTGCTGTTGCCTGCAAGTACTCAATTGAAATATGACTCTGATTCAGACAGAAAAACAGGTGATTCATTTTTTCCATGTTCCACTGTCAAAACTAAAAAGCTGCTTTCATTTCATTGTACACTGTTATTTGAAAGTCAATTGACTTACATCTTATACAATGTTAGCATTGCTCAAACTGATTCCAAACAAGATCTGAAGATTTTAATGAAGACAGATTGTGCTGCAGAGCCACTTAAGTCATCAAAGCCCTTTGTGCCAATTAGTGCTGATTACTAATGATCCATCAGTAAAACACATTGACAGCTGTGATCCAAAAAGTTTATAGCCTATTATATGAAAATGAATAAGTGATTACCATTGCTCTTTGACCACACCATATAATACTACATTTCCAATGTGATGAACGTCTTTTATGTTATATCAGTCAATACATTTGAAACTATTTACAGTATTTTTTGCGAAAAATGGTACTACTACAACTATTACTACCACTGCAACTATAATGATGACTATGCATATTAAATGGTTGGGCAAACTATAAACATGAACTTAAAGCATTTGTAATCCCAACATTTCATATTCCTGATATGTGCCTGTTGTACCATATACTTGTATAAGAAAATATCCTGTTCTCTTTGTATTTCTTCCTTTGTGTGAAATCCCTGGTGTTCCTGCTATTCCCCTTGCTTTCCTTTTAAAAACTGACCACACTAATCAGGAGAACACGGCATGGTAATTTTTTTAGCTATGCTGGGAACTCAGCCTGCTCTCCTCCAATGATCAGACATGTGTCCATGTGTTTTTAAACGTGCTGTCAAAAATACAGCACCAATAAAGATCATACACTGTCCATGCAAATTCATGTCTCCATCTCATTTATCCTTGTGTAGGGAAAATATATTTTGTACAATGTGTTCCAATAATCCGGTGTCCAATCCACTATACACAGTTTAATGCCTACCATCTTCACTCTGATGCTCTCACCTGATCCTTTGACCTAACAAAAATTAGGTCTCATGCGCTTTCCCCTTTAAGCAGGGTGCTTTACCCAGGAATGGTGTTCCCTTCTATGAAATCCCGATTTTTCTTAATCCATCTCCATCCAGACCCATCATCATTCCAATATACCCAAAAGCTCAAAAAATAAGTATCCATAGTGCTCTCTGTATATATGCAGGTATTCTATTTAAAAAAAAAAAAAAAAACACTAAATATATAAAATACTCAACTTGAAAGCTGCACTTCCCCTGGTGCACTACAGTGCATACCTGAAATGTGTTAGAATGGAATAACACAAAAAATGGTGGCCTGCTCGATGCGGCGTGATGGCATCGGTTTCTCCCAGGATGAAGTAAACACTTGTCTCTGCACCCCTTGTCTTAGCAGTCAGCAGCAGAGAGGAGGATAGAACTCATCCTACAGATCCGTGCCTAACTGTGCAGCCATGGCACCCCCTTGTGTCTGCCTCTGGTCTCAGTGTTCAGCAGACTCCAGCAGCCGACTCTGATCCTTCTCATGATCTTTTGCTTTATGCTTCCCAGCTCTATCCCCAGCTTCTTCACAGCAGCAGTAAAATGTAAGGGGTGTATGCTGTCATAAAAGGGAGGATGGGGGATTCTTGACTTGACTTGGATGGTAGGGGGTTATTGACATCTAATGTAAGGGGGCTTGGGGTGTTCTGGAAATCTAGTCTTTCTAGACCCAGCAGACCTTTTGTGGGCAACCATAATGCTGATGCAGCCTGTGATGAAACTGAGTTTGACACTCCGGCTTTAGCGTGTTCTGGAAAAAAAAAACATGTATTTTTTCAGTCAAGTAAATATTATACATTTTAAATTCATCATTTTTATTTTTATTTTAAGCCAGCGGGTGGTGCTCTAATCTCTTTTTCACATGTTTTACAGGCTATCCTGTCCTGCTTTGCTGAAAAACCCTATTTTTTTACTGAGCTGAAATTCCAAGCTCCAATTATACACACCCCCCCAAGCTCCTTTACCGGTGCAGGAATTTTTACACAGTCTGCTTTTAAGTTTGATTGGACAGCCCAGGGTTACTTAGCTCCGATGCATGTGCACAGGAGAAATTCATCCTGGAATTTAGGCATGCTAAAATTTTACACTTTGCTGTATATGCACAGCTTACTGACCAAATTTAAGAAAATGCTAGTAGGCAGGTAAAAAATATTGTTTTGCATAAATGCAATTAAATGCCTTCCTGCTAGCCTTTTTTCAAGTAATTTTCCACTTTAAGTAATATCTTATAAATCTCATAATTTTCTAAGAGTTCAGTTTTATAGGTGCATTATATACATTTCATGTAGATCTTGCTGATCCTTAAAAGCGAAAAACGTAATCTCCCTTTAAAATATATTCCATGGTTGGTTTTCAGAATGACGGATCAAAGTCCCATTACTCAAATAATAAAAAATTCTTCTTCTCTCTTGATGCGTATGAGACCATGGATGTGTCAGATTAAATGGTAGGGTGGTAGAAAACAGTATCAGTGTTTCAGTGGAGATCCAGCAGATATGAATATATACATTACATTAGCGCCCTTTTCTATGCCACAGATCACAGGCTAGTTAGGTAGCCTCACGTACAGTATATTAATGCCATTGCTTCCAAATATCCACTGAAAACCTTGAGTTTTAACAGAAATGTATATTACATACTGACAAAATTTAGCGTTACAAGTTACATTTAATATTTCATTAAAAAAAAAATTAAGAAAGCACAGTAAAATAGGGTCTGCCTGTAGTATGAGAGTATTTTTGAGCATGCTAGAAACCTGCCTTACTCTCCACAGTAAAGTTCATAGATCTGAGAAGTCCTGTGGAATGATAAATCATTTGTTAAAAGTTGCAGTTCAATTAAAGATTATCAGATCTGAAGTATCTGAGTTTGCATTTTCTGATACCTCACATATGATAACCTTTCACTGAGCTCCAATATTTTAACAAACTGTCTCATGTCACAAGACTTAGCGGATAAACTTTAGCGTGAAAAGTAAAAGCTTCCCCTTTTCTAGCATGATTTCTAGCATAAATAAACTAAACCATATGGCATCCTATGCTTCCCTATCCTTAAGGCTTCATGCACCCTGGGTCTTTTTTAAGTGCTTTTCTCCTCCCAGACTTGGTGTAGTGATGGCAATGTTATCCACATACTGTATATGGGTAGGTGTTATTGAACGTTTTGGGGGTGTGCAGACTGATAGAAATCCTTAATTGACTTGAGAGTTCTGAGTACCCTGTGTACATATACTGTATATATATATATATATATATATATATATATATATATATATATATATATATATACAGTGGGTACGGAAAGTATTCAGACCCCCTTAAATTTTTCACTCTTTGTTATATTGCAGCCATTTGCTAAAATCATTTAAGTTCATTCTTCTTCCTCATGAATGTACACATAGCACCCCATACTGACAGAAAAACACAGAATTGTTGACATTGTTGCATATTTATTAAAAAAGAAAAACTGAAATATCACATGGTCCTAAGTATTCAGACCCTTTGCTCAGTATTTAGTAGAAGCCCCCTTTTGATCTAATACAGCCAGGAGTCTTTTTGGGAAAGATGCAACAAGTCTTTCACACCTGGATTTGGGGATCCTCTGACATTCCTCCTTGCAGATCCTCTCCAGTTCTGTCAGGTTGGATGGTAAATGTTGGTGGACAGCCATTTTTAGGTCTCTCCAGAGATGCTCAATTGGGTTTAAGTCAGGGCTCTGGCTGGGCCATTCAAGAACAGTCACGGAGTTGTTGTGAAGCCACTCCTTCGTTTTTTTAGCTGTGTGCTTAGGGTCATTGTCTTGTTGGAAGGTAAACCTTCGGCCCAGTCTGAGGTCCAGAGCACTCTGGAGAAGGTTTTTGACCAGGATATCCCTGTACTTGGCCGCATTCATCTTTCCCTCGATTGCAACCAGTCGTCCTGTCCCTGCAGCTGAAAAACACCCCCACAGCATGATGCTGCCATCACCATGCTTCACTGTTGGGACTGTATTGGACAGGTGATGAGCAGTGCCCTGTTTTCTCCACACATACCACTTAGAATTAAGGCCAAAAAGTTCTATTTTGGTCTCATCAGACCAAAGAATTTCTCACCATCTTGGAGTCCTTCGGGTGTTTTTTAGCAAACTCCATGCAGGCTTTCATGTGTCTTACACTGAGGAGAGGCTTCCGTCGGGCCACTCTGCCATAAAGCCCCGACTGGTGGAGGGCTGCAGTGATGGTTAACTTTCTACAACTTTCTCCCATCTCCTAACTGCATCTCTGGAGCTCAGCCACAGTGATCTCTGGGTTCTTCTTTACCTCTCTCACCAAGGCTCTTCTCCCCCGATAGCTCAGTTTGGCCGGACGGCCAGCTCTAGGAAGGGTTCTGGTCGTCCCAAACGTCTTCCATTTGAGGATTATGGAGGCCACTGTGCTCTTAGGAACCTTAAGTGCAGCAGAAATCTTTTGTAACCTTGGCCAGATCTGTGCCTTGCCACAATTCTGTCTCTGAGCTCTTCAGGCAGTTCCTTTGACCTCATGATTCTCATTTGCTCTGACATGCATTGTGATCTGGAAGGTCTTATATAGACAGGTGTGTGGCTTTCCTAATAAAGTCCAATCAGTATAATCAAACACAGCTGGACTCAAATGAAGGTGCCATTTCAAGGATTATCAGAAGAAATGGAAAGCACCTGAGTTAAATATATAGTGTCACAGCAAAGGGTCTGAATACTTAGGACCATGTGATATTTCAGTTTTTCTTTTTTAATAAATCTGCAACAATGTCAACAATTCTGTGTTTTTCTGTCAGTATGGGGTGCTATGTGTACATTCATGAGGAAGAAGAATGAACTTTAATGATTTTAGCAAATGGCTGCAATATAACAAAGAGTGAAAAATTTAAGGGGGTCTGAATACTTTCCGTACCCACTGTATGTATGTATGTATGTATGTATGTATATATATATATATATATATATATATATATATATATATATATATTTACATATGTATCTATATATACAGTATATATATTTCTTGCCAGGTTTGGGTGGCCCCAACTTTGTTTCTTCTGCTCTTTGAACTGCAGACCCTGGGGTGCTTTGGCTTTTTCTGCCTAATGTGCAGCATCTTTTTAGAAACATTCTATTGAGTATGCAAGTATGTAGTCTCGTGTTTTCTTGATTTATTGGAAAAACTCTTTAGTTAGGTTTTAGACATCAAAGTGTACATATCCCCTAGTATCCCAAGGTCTCCTAAAGAAGGGACATATCACAAAATGCAATGGAACCTCTAACATTTTTCTGCATACTTAACAGATGCACAACTTCCTATTATTGAAGATAAAAAAAAAATAAAAAAATAAAAGGAACGTATTTTTAGAACTTTTCATTTGTGATTTAATTTCCTGAGTATTTCAGCAAGAATATTCATTTATTTTGGCCACTGGGAAATAAAAAAATACTCAATCACTAAACAGGCCTAACGCTTAGGCACATTTACATGCATTTACATAGGTTTAGGTGCAGTTTGGCATGTTTTCTTATATATACCTTATATATATATTTATTTATTTTCAATAATTCCTTACAATACATTAAAATTCATCTTTACTACAAACACAAAACATTATCCTTGTAAATATACCCTCCCTCATTACCCCCCACCCCCTCCTCCAATCCTCCCTAATAATACCCCCCACCCCTTCCTACCTCCCATATTCCCTCCTCTTCCCCAATATCTATCTTTCTTATCTCAGTCACCTATCATCTCCTCATATTTCCTTGTTTTTTTAAATTCAATCCAACAGTTCCAGATGTCCCCAAATTTCTCACTCTCCTCATTCTCACTAACAACATAACTGTTCCATATTTGCCAAAGTACATTCTAGGTTGTGTAACTTTCCTTTTAGAAACAGAAATCCACCTTCCGGGTCCCATATCCTATCCCTCAGGAAAAACTGTAGCCATCCCTATAGGTACTCCCTTTGCTCTTGTGGTATTTGAATCCTCATAATACCATACTGGGTGATCTTTCGAATATAATCTAATTTTGGAATCATGAGAGATATATGTCTACTGTTGGAAAATTATCCCAGCCGGATGTTGTTTAATTACTTTTAACATTTTATGTCTATTCCCTGATATATTCAGCCCCCTCACGTTATAAGTTAAAAAGTTTACTGTAGTCATCCTATATATATATATATATATGCTCATCTCCACCTCCCTCCTCTCTTCTCACATTTCTTATATTTCAGTCTCATCCTTCTGCCAGAAAAGTATTTAGAGAGGAGGGGGGTATATCAGCCCTAGAGAACGCAGAGAGAGGCCAAAGACAGTCTAGAAGGTGATCTAGTATTTTTCTTGAGGGAATCACTACCCTCCCCCCACCTCCCGCCCTCTCCCTCCATTCTCCCCCATCCCCTCCACCCTTCACCCCCCCCCACTCCCTTTTTCCATCCCTCTTTCTGTAACCATTTTTGTGGGGGAATTTAGCCCTCCTCGGCCCTAGAGTCGAATGCAGGTTCCTCCATCTTGTTTAACCTGCTTATCGACTCTCTCACCATGAGGTGGAACTCTGTCCTTGTATGCCCACTGGGACACACTCCTCTTTCCCTTAGAGGCAAGTACACTGGACCCTGCTCAACTCCAGGATTCCCATCCCTCCTCTTTTGCTCGCTTTTCTAGCCTCTCGTCTCCCCAAACTCACCTTTTTTCCTACCTCGCCCTCCCCCACAGTGTCCATCCCACTCTTCTCTTCATCTGTGTCTCTTAATTTTTTTCGTTGTTGTCATTGTCTTCTTTGGGACTAAGTGCCATTGCTGGTATTTGGTGCTTGGTTCTTCACTCCTTAAATCTGTCCAACCAGGAATATCAGATTTGGGCAGGTCTAGTTTTTTACAAAATTCTTCTGGTTCTTCCAGGAAATTTAATTTTGCTAATTTTCCATCTTTCCGTCTTATAAGACATGCTGAAAATCCCCCAAAATACTGTATGCTGTGTGCTCTCAGTAACTCCAGTAACGGTTTCAGGATTCTTCTTCTTGCCAAAGTTTCAGGGGCTAGATCTATGAATCTGGATATCTACCTCTTTAGATTTTGTGGGATGTGAGGATCTCATTTTCTCCCATAGCTGCTGTTTGTCTTAATAGTAGTGAAATGTTACTATTACATCTCTAGGGCTTTCCTTGGCAATTTTTGGGGGTTTCCTGTACCTATGTACTCTTTCTATCTTTATAGTCTCTAATGATGTTTTGCCAAGTAGCGCACCAAACACTTTATCCATTATACCTTTTAGACCTTCTTCTTACATTGTTTCTGGAAGGCCCCAAATTCTTACATTTTTCATTCTATTTCTATTTTCTTGGTATTCCATTTTATACAACAGATTTCTCTGCTCACTTTGCAACTTTTTCATTTGTATTTTCAGGTCTTTTATTTCTTGTGCATGTGTATACAACTTTTCTTCCGTGTCTTCCACCCTTTTTAATATCAGTCCCAAGCCCCCATGTAGGGTTGCCATATCTGTCTTAAATGAGTTTTCCAATTTTGCAAACATATCCGCCATTTCTGTTTTAGTTGGAAGACAGGTTTTCATACTTTGATCTTCTATACTCCTTCCTTCAACATCACTATCATGCTGGGGATCTTCATTTGATTGGTATAAACTATGTGTTCCCCCTGATTGCCTATTCAGTCCATTTTTACTTGTTCCTACCAATTGTTTGCCCTGTGCTACTGGTTGTTTTTCCAGAACTGAACTGTCCTGATTTCCTTCTTGGATCATGTATTTTTTATTTGTGCCTGGACTTGCACTTATGTTTGGGTGATTTTGCCCCTGCTCCTTTCACTGGTTTACCTCCCGTTATATTTTCCTTTCCTTTCTCCTCCAGAGAAAAAAAAACAAACATTTTTTAAAGCACCCACAGGAAAGTCCACCTTGTTTCTTCCTCTAAGTGGGAGGTATTATTCATTCAAGGTTTTGAAGTGATAGGTAGAGTGGACAAAGCAGATAGAGCTTCCAAGGCTCGCAGCTGCTGGATTTTAATTGACTCCTTTAACTCCTTCAAGTCCTTTCCTGTCCCAAACACTTTTTAGGTAGTTATGCCTTCCATGTGCCATTCTTTCTTTAGCACCTTCCCCTGTGGTGTCTCCAGCCCTCCTGTGTCAGTGCACCTCCATGTATCTTCTTTCCTCTTGATTACATTATATTATTTAACAGATTTAAATTGAAACTTTCTTTTTTTTTTTTTTTTTTTTTAACAGGCAAAGATACTTTGAAACCACAATGAAACCAGTGTAACTCACACCCTAACAGGGGGTCAGTTTCTCTTACCAGTCTCGAAATCCCTGGTCAAGTCAAAGGTAACTTTAATATCACAGTTCCTCCTTTTGGGTCCCTTTAGGGTGCACTGCTGTCCATCATGTTCTTTATATTGAAATTTATAGTAGTGTGTGGGACTATCGTTAGGGGGAAAGTGCCATTAAGCTGGGAACAGACACAAAGATTTTCCCCACCACTCCGCCGGCTTA
This sequence comes from Pelophylax lessonae, assembly GCF_965119305.1. Taxonomy (NCBI): domain Eukaryota; kingdom Metazoa; phylum Chordata; class Amphibia; order Anura; family Ranidae; genus Pelophylax; species Pelophylax lessonae. The sequence goes on from NC_138774.1 coordinate 130,891,381, forward strand.
CCTCTCCTGTCCTTCTCCCTTTACTCTTAAGCCCTTAGCTGGTACATGGCTGTCAATCAGACCCAGTCAGTGCACGCTTGTTGGGTCTTTCCAAGACCTACCCGAAGCAGCACGAGCATCAGCTGGCCTTCAGAGCGCCTCCACTTCTCCTCCTTTTGCCATCCCTGTGTGTTCCTTGGTTAATGGAGCCAGCCTCAGAACCCATCGACCTCTATACTCAGCCCTCTACTCTGGCTCCAATTGCACACGAGGCTCTGAGCACCCTTTCCCAGCTTAGATAGGATGGATCCTAGGGTAGGGAGGCCATCATGCCACCAAGGGGTTGTGCTTTGGCATGGATGGGGAACCCTGGAGCTCAGCAATGGCTCTCTGCTGGCACCATCTTCAGGCCCTTCCTATTTTTGCATGTTTTCTGACAAAAATGACTCTCTCTTGAATGCACAAGTGATGTTTTTATTTTTCCTGCCTTTTTAACACCCCTGCCCCTACATTTTGTACATGCCTGTGTGTATGGACACAAAGGCTAACATGGAGGGGTGTTTAGAAGTAGAAAAAAAGTAAAACACCTGTAAAACAGGCATTTTTTTAGCTCAGTTGTGTATGAGGCCTAATAGTACAATTCTTCAGTGACTTCCACTGCACCCACATAATTCTTCACTGACTGGCAAAGAATCTGTATTGTTTACATTGCACCAGCACATTTCTCTACCAAATACTGCTTAACCCCTATGTTTCTCTACTGACTACCACTGCTCCAGTGTACTTCTCCACTTATCAACACTGCATTGATGAATTTTTATACTGCACCCACACAGTTCTCCACTAACTGAAACCTAACCCATTCCCTTTTTTTTTTTGTAATTGTCTCTACATGGCCATCCCTTTGTGATGACTGCTATTGCCCAAAACCACAACTACGCAGTTCTTCCTTAATCTCCACAATACCAAAGCACTTCCCACTGACTACCACTGTACCTATGCAATTCAAACCACATTTATATACTTTTCCATTGACTGCCACTACACTCATATCCCTCTCTTAACTAATCACCACTGCACCTACTCATTTGTTTCCAATGACCACCACTATGACTATGCACTTTTTCACTGACCACCAATATGCCCATGCAAAAACTGATGCAGTATTAATGCTGTCCTTTATATTACATTCTCCAGACCAATGAACACTGTGCACTGTAGTCAAACCACTAAGATTTTTGTAGTTTTAAATTTAGAGGCAAATTTGGTGCCTGTTCAAGGAACAACAGCAAAAGAAGTGACTAATGTTTAGTTATTTGAAATGTCTTATCATTTTCTATTTGAAATAACCTAATTTTCCTGTATGCAATGGCATGAAGCATGGCTGGGACATGATAAGACCATGTCTTCTAACTTAAAAAAAGTATTTTTTCCATGGGCGATTGTATTTCCTATATTAATATTTTCAGTTGTATGTGTTAAAAGCTGTCTTGGAACTCTAGTCCTTGAATACATAGAAATGTAAACAGGCATATTGTACATTCAAATACACTTAGTCATCAGTGCTCACACTGAAGAACATCATGGTCAATTGTAGGAGGCTATAAATACCAGTGCAAGTTTGAGCATATTATTGTGTAACTTTACTGATTTTCGAGCCACTGAAGTGGAAGAAAATGCTGGATTTTTCTTAGTTTAGTGGGCACAGTTTTTCTTTAAAAACATTTAATATTAGTGAGCTGAAGAAGATTTACTTCTAACCTAGGTTTGGACTTAACTTTGGTTGACTGAACTTTTGAAAAAACACCTGGACTACTGCCCGTTCGGCTATGTGTTCGGTGGAAGCCGTGTATCATATATAGAAACAGTTTTTCTATCACTTCTATATATAACAACTTCCCACTGTTCCTAATTCTTAACAAAGCTGCTGATGAATCCCTGCCCCTTTTAAGCAAAAGGACAGGTGTAGAAGTGACATCACTACCCAAAAATGGCCACTGGCCATATTTTGGCAATTACATTTGCCAAATATAGACATGGCCATAAATGGTTAATAATGTTACAACCATCCCCACTCCTTCTCTTTTTTAGCTGATGACAGTGCTGGGACCTGTCATTTGGCTATGTGTGCAGGTGGGATCAGTTGTGTGCGCCGGGTCATTCATTTTTTTTCCTGTAAGTTGGCGGGCATAGGGAATCACAATCGATTTACAGTGAGCTACTTTTTGGAATTTCTTTTTAAATAAAGAACTTGTTTTGAGGATTTTACTATTGGGTTGGAATTATTTTTTTTTGTGAATGAGAAGGAGTGTGTAATCCATACTCATTCACAAAGAGGGTGGTATTAAGGTGTGACTTCAGGTTACGATAAGCCACTGAGCAAGGATTGTATTAAAAAGGGCTTTCTACCCAACAACATTGAAACAAGGTGCTTATCTAGGAGGAGGATCCCTGATAAGGCACCCCCCATATTGAGGGCATGTGGCCTGATAGCCTGATATGAATAGAGAGGGGGGTGCATGCTCAACCCCCCCCCCCCCCATCACCTTTCCTAGCAAGCCAGGCTGAATGCTCAGATTAAGGGTCTGGTATTCATTTAATGGGGACCTCATACTTTTTTTTTTTTAGTTTTGCATAATGTACCAACACATTTATTTTTTCATTCTTGATGTGGGATATGCAAAAGTGATATTTACTAAGAAAAAAGTTTTAATTGCCGGCAAAAGATATTCATTGCCAGTTTCTTTAAAAAAAAAGCACACAGGCCCCTCCAATTGTCCCTTAAAATGCATAGCAGACCCTTGGAGGGGTCTGAGAGTTTTTTCTTTTTAAGCAAAGAAGCTGTCAATGACATGTCAATTGCCTAAAATTTTAAACATCACAGAGGAAAACAGGAATAGGATAGCTCCAGGTTATTTAAACACTTCAATATAGGACAATTTTACCCCATTCCTGCCCAGGCCAATTTTCAGCTTTCAGCACTGTCACATTTTGAATAACAATTGCGTGGTCATGCAACTCTGTACCCATATAACATTTTAATAATTGTTTTTTTCACACAAAAAGAGCTTTCTTTTGGTGGTATTTAATCATCATTGGTTTTTACATTTTTTTGCAAAATAAACAAAAAAAGACAGTACCCCTTTTTGCAAAGTAGACAGTTCAAGGTATTTAGTAAGAGGCACGGCAAGTTTTTTTAAGTTGTACTTTTTTTGTCACAATTTTTTGGTCAATGAAGAAATTTAAAAAAAAGTTTCACAATTTTTAAAAACATTTTTACATACTGTCACCAGTGCAGTACAGCAACATCATATAACTGGTGTGGCAATGATCATGGACACTGACTGGTGACAGTATGTAAAAAAAAAAATTATATATATATATATATATATATATATATATATATATATATATATATGTATATATAATTATTTTTTTATTTTTTATTACAGTTTTTTTCTTTGTTTACATTTTTTTTTGGATACAGTATAGTATGCAGTATAGTAAGCCCCCGTTCACAATGGGGCGACCTGGTCGCCTGACAGGTCGCCGTAGGTCGCCTTCCATAGAGAAGCTGAGGACCCGTTCTAATAGGAGCGACACAAGTCGCTCCGACTTAGAAAAAGGGTCCGGAGCTTCTTTGGGGCGACCCGGAGCGACCTGCATAGACTTATATGTTATGAAGTCCGTGCCGGCCGCTCCGAGGTCGCGGGGCGAGCAGCGTGCCGCGACCTATGAGGTCGCCCGGCAAAGTAGCGTCGCCCCAGTGTGAACGGGGCCTAACACTCTGGGGAGATGATCATGTTTTTTTCTTTCTTTTTTTACACACTTTGAATTATTTTTTTAACTATTTACTTAATTTTTTTAAGCTATTCGTTCAGTGTTTAATATTGTGATTAGTTGTAATTGACCACAGCTAATCACATCATATAGATGGACTGTGATTGGCTCTGTCTGTACTACAGTATATGATCACTGTAATCTATCACAGAGCTCATCACAATAGTACACAATGAATAGCATGAACCAAAACTATTCCTTGTGTATAATGTGATCTGCTGTGTGTTTGGTCACAGTGATCACATGGTACCAGCAGCGGACTGATACAGTGATCTGTCATTGACTGCGTGCTCCCCCCAAAAAATATAATGTGCATAATTTGTAGAGGGAGGAGGCAGAAAAGTGAAACTCCCATTTTGGGTGAAGTTCCACTTTAACTGAGAACAGAACTTAAGTTGATCATGTAGATGCCAACTTGAAGAAATTGGATATGAATAAATGTAAATTTTTATCAGTCTGGAAAATATATATGAGACAAATATCCAGCATACAGTAATCCGCCAACTAAACAATTTTTCTGCTAGCTATTCAAGACTAAATAAGTTGCTCTAACACTGATTTTGAAGTGCTGGGTGAAATTGTCCTTTTCAATTATCCACAAGTTCAAGAAAAAAGTTTACCCTTTGAAAAATGAGAACATGCAACTAAATGCTTGGCTAGAGACAGTGAGAGATTTAGGACACTGTACTGTAGTGCTCCTCCATGCTCCCAATGGACTTTAGCTGAATGGATTAACACTACCTCCCCTTCACCCACCAGGAGAAGCTTACAAGCAGAAGAAGCACAAGAGACTTGATGGTTGGCAGCATTGAATCATGGGAGATGAAGGTGTTGTAGAAATTTTATTAGGACTAGTGTGGAGATTTTTCAGGATGTGTTTTATTAGCTTGTCGTTATGGCTTCTGTTGTCGGTTTACTTTCAATACGCTCTATAGAGCGTGTACGGGCAAATCAGCATTGAAGAAAGACTACTGGCAGTGAAAACCTAGATGTGTAGACGTTTTCACTCTACATAGACATCTTCACTGGTGAAGACTGCATGTGCTATGGGCAGGTCTGTTTGCCAAAATAGATCTATGTGTATTGCAGTGTGGAGTTCAAGGATCAAGCAGCAAGGATATGACCATCAGTGGGGTGGCCCTGTATAATGTGAAGATTTTTTCACTCAGCAGGGATATGTTTGCTCTGTGAAGTTAATATTCTTTTGATATCTATCTGCCTTTATAAAGGGATACACGCTCATGTCTTTCTACTGTGCCTGCTCACCATAGTGGAAACAGCATGGTTATTTCCCTGCAGATAGCCTCACATCTATGGGAAAAGTAGTATGATCCTTTTAGGCATTGTTCTCTGAGTCTTGCTGAGTGGGATTCATGCCAGTAGTAGTGGCGGGAATGCATGCACGCGTTTGATCAGAGCAGCGTTCCCGTTCTACACGCTGGTTCCATTGTGTAGTGTTAGGAATGAATTCCACTACACGTGGGTTTCATTGTTAACTATGGTGTGCGGATTTCCACACACAAACGGTGGGAAGCCGTGCATGCTGTTCTGCTCATTCAAGATCCCCCCTCCATTGTAAATTTGAATGTATACAGGTGTGTCATTGGCTGATTCTATGTGAATAACGTGTGTCATGTGACTGTATATTTGGAACTGATTGGCTGATGTTGTATAGCCATCACTTCCTGCTGTTATCCCTGTGTTGCCCCATAAATAAATGGATCTCAATGCTTTAGGCAGGACATTTTATTGAGCATCCAATGTGATAACAGCCTGTGTGTCTGTATTACTGGATACTGTGGAGCGTGCTCCATTACCTTATACAAAAGAGCTGAGACCTGGACTTTTTAGCACAATGGGATTAATTGCACTTGGCGTCTATATATATATATATATATATATATACAGTGCCTTGCGAAAGTATTCGGCCCCCTTGAACTTTGCGACCTTTTGCCACATTTCAGGCTTCAAACATAAAGATATAAAACTGTCATTTTTTGTGAAGAATCAACAACAAGTGGGACACAATCATGAAGTGGAACGAAATTTATTGGATATTTCAAACTTTGTTAACAAATTAAAAACTGAAAAATCGGGCGTGCAAAATTATTCAGCCCCTTTACTTTCAGTGCAGCAAACTCTCTCCAGAAGTTCAGTGAGGATCTCTGAATGATCCAATGTTGACCTAAATGACTAATGATGATAAATAGAATCCACCTGTGTGTAATCAAGTCTCCGTATAAATGCACCTGCACTGTGATAGTCTCAGAGGTCTGTTTAAAGTGCAGAGATCATCATGAAGAACAAGGAACACACCAGGCAGGTCCGAGATACTGTTGTGGAGAAGTTTAAAGTCAAATTTGGTTACAAAAAGATTTCCCAAGCTTTAAACATCCCAAGGAGCACTGTGCAAGCGATAATATTGAAATGGAAGTAGTATCAGACCACTGCAAATCTACGAAGACCTGGCCGCCCCTCTAAACTTTCAGCTCATACAAGGAGAAGACTGATCAGAGATGCAGCCAAGAGGCCCATGATCACTCTGGATGAACTGCAGAGATCTACAGCTGAGGTGGGAGACTCTGTCCATAGGACAACAATCAGTCGTATACTGCACAAATCTGGCCTTTATGGAAGAGTGGCGAGAAGAAAGCCATTTCTTAAAGATATCCATAAAAAGTGTTGTTTAAAGTTTGCCACAAGCCACCTGGGAGACACACCAAACATGTGGAATAAGGTGCTCTGGTCAGATGAAACCAAAATCGAACTTTTTGGCAACAATGCAAAGCGTTATGTTTGGCATAAAAGCAACACAGCTCATCACCCTGAACACACCATCCCCACTGTCAAACATGGTGGTGGCAGAATCATGGTTTGGGCCTGCTTTTCTTCAACAGGGACAGGGAAGATGGTTAAAATTGATGGGAAGATGGATGGAGCCAAATACAGGACCATTCTGGAAGAAAACCTGATGGAGTCTACAAAAGATCTGAAACTGGGACGGAGATTTGTCTTCCAACAAGACAATGATCCAAAACATAAAGCAAAATCTACAATGGAATGGTTCACAAATAAACAAATCCAGGTGTTAGAATGGCCAAGTCAAAGTCCAGACCTGAATCCAATCGAGAATCTGTGGAAAGAACTGAAAACTGCTGTTCACAAACGCCCTCCATCCAACCTCACTGAGCTCGAGCTGTTTTGCAAGGAGGAATGGGCAAAAATTTTAGTCTCTTGATGTGCAAAACTGATAGAGACATACCTCAAGCGACTTACAGCTGTAATCGCAGCAAAAGGTGGCGCTACAAAGTATTAACTTAAGGGGGCTGAATAATTTTGCACGCCCAATTTTTCAGTTTTTTATTTGTTAAAAAAGTTTGAAATATCCAATAAATTTCGTTCCACTTCATGATTGTGTCCCACTTGTTGTTGATTCTTCACAAAAAAAGACAGTTTTATATCTTTATGTTTGAAGCCTGAAATGTGGCAAAAGGTCGCAAAGTTCAAGGGGGCCGAATACGTTCGCAAGGCACTGTATATACACAAGTGTACCTATTAGTGCAACAGAGTTATTTAAGCATCAAGCGTACATTAAGATATCCAAGACACAGGTCAGGAAAGAATCTTTACTATGGCAGACTATGTACAGCCAGGTATAAGGGCAGAGTTGCATTTTTTCAGGCATAATACTGAGAAAGGCTGAGGTGTGCACATCAACCTGCTACAAGCCTGTGGCCATGTGCTGAAGACCAGAGTCACTCCAGGAATATCCAGAAGTGAGATGACATCTGAACAACGGGACCCCCTGTTGCTGTATCACTGGGGGTTCTGCCATTAACCTGTTGTTGTTAGCAGAGACTGAGCACATAGGAATTGGCCATCTAACTAGTAGAATTATTTACTGCATGCAGACTTTACTGGACTCTACTCGTGTGTGCCACCATAAAGACTAAGTCCCAACACTAGCTGGCTGAAGAACTAAGGCTAAAGATTATTTACTCAGATACAGTAGCTACAGTACTTCACATGACATTTGCCTTTTGTCCATAGTAGGATGTACATCTTTAGGGAGTTTTAAATTTCATTGCTACTTTTGATAGGGAGTGCACTTGAAATTGCATATGGCCTACTGTTTACAAAGGAGTTATTGCAATACTGATTACCATTGCTTTTACTGTTTTCTAAAGCCATTACTGATTTTGTGGAGTGTCAGGTTTAGCCTATGCTGCTGTAGCCTAGTGAACATATTGTCTAGGGAACTGTGATTGGCCTAATCCTCTACTTACTCATTTATGTGCATACTGCTATTTCCTGCAACCTATGACAATCTATTGGGTTAATTTATTACTAACCAGGCTGATGTTTGCTTTTTGATACTGAACTTTAGTTGTGTGCTATCCATATTTGTGTTTCCAGTAGCAGTGCATTATCCATTTAAATAATTGGATGTGTCAGTGGGGCAGAGGTTATTCTCAGTCGGGTCAAGACAGAAGAACAGAGAACCCAATCTACTATGCAGCTTCTGCGGGAGAAGCGCTAGAAAAATATAACACAATTAGAAACTCCTGAGCCACATCATAGATACAGAATTTCACATACATTTTTGAAGCTATGAAAAAAACACTAGATTATAATGATGATAAAAAAAAATTCTAGATAATTTCAGAACTTTTTTTTAACCACAGCTTTTTTTTTTTAGTGCCACACATGCCCCATGAGGCTAATTCAACGAGGAGACTCACATACCAAACAGGTCTTATTTAATTACTTGCCAGTGAGTTCATATGTACGTACCTGCCATGCTGCACAACATGCATAGAGCTAATTGAGTATATGTTGCTAGTTTCATAATTACATACAGTGGTTCAGCTAAGAATCACAATGTGACTGTGACTCCCTTCATATTAAGGTAAAGCCGACTGATTAAGAAATGTTTTATTTGATTTATTTAGCTGTTCCACTTGCAGAATATAGTAACATTTTCACTAAAATATCCACACTTAAAACACATGAATGGAGACCATTTATCTGCTGCTTTCAGGGCTTGAAATCCCACTGAAGATAAAGCTATAAATAATAGACATGGAGACTTGACAAGTCATTTCTTCAAGACATCTGTGCAAACTGCAGGTTGAAGAAAAGCTCAGTGTAGTAGTGATGACCTCATATTAGTAAATGCAAGTCCAATAGATGTTATTTATCCCACCAGGGGGTACAGACTGTTACCCTGTATAATACAGCTTGAAATAGCATTCTTTCTTGTAATGAGAATAAAATGTGCCAACCACAATAGGATGATGCTATATCCCACTTATTCATGATTGTATCATTTTTTTTTTTTTTTAAGAAACAGATTATTGGATTATTTTTCAATTAATCCTGTGCATGCTGCTAAAAACCTTTAAAGCAGACCTTTCATGAAAATGCAAGGTACAACTATTTAGTAGAGTTCCCACACCCCCATTAAAAAAAAAAAAATGCTGACAAAAATTACAAAAAAGACAGGTGGAAAAAGATGAATTACTATTATCTTATAGCTAGCTTTCAGCATCCCTATATGTCAGCATTGCCTATATGTCAGTATCTCCTTCTAGGATCCTAGGAAATTCTAAGTATTTAAAATCTTTGCTAAAGTGTTATATATCAAAAACTATTACTATGTTTTTTTCCATAAAATACAGTTTTAACCTTTTTTCCCATCCTTTTTTGCATCTCAGTGCTGTTGCTATCCGCCAGCATTTTTTGGCCACTTTCTGTCTATATCCATGCACTGTGTGCATTGACATGACTACTTGTAGACTCAAACAGTGACACATGTAACAATCCAGAAACACAACTAGGAGAAAGTTGTCACCGTGACCTCATAATAGAAAGAGCCTGAACAAAAATCTTCATGGCAGGATCAGGAGATCTTATTTGAAAGCTGAAGTGTTATCTACTTATATTTTGTCGTCTCTGGTTTAATAACATGCTAATACATTTTTTTTAAAAATACAAATTACATTTACAAATAAATACAAAAATGTAAATAAAACATTTCTATGTTTTTATATACCTTATCTTAAACCTAGTCACATCATTGCTAGCTCTCTTCTTTATGAAGTGCAGGCAGATAATGGTTGGTGGTAGGGGCCGACAGGGTGCCGTACATAACTTCCTGAAAACGTCACTGCACCCTGCCTTAGTGCTCATCTCAAAAGCCCTCAACATTCATGCAAGCTGGAGGCTGGCTCTTGGGTGGAGTTAAGCAAATATTGAATTGCCTTGCTGGGTGGAGGTTCCTGGGCAGACTGAGTGAAAGAGCTGAAATTTACAGTATGAAAGGAATAGGCCAAAGACAATAAGGTTGGATAGGAAAGTGCTGAATGATGCTGGAGCCCTCAAGACAGAAATGATGCTTGCTCTCTCTGACTTGCTGCAGTTTCTAATGCACGCTGTGAAAAGTGGATGAAGCATGCAGGAGTGATCAAGCCTAGTGTTTGACTAGACAGAAAGCAAAGGTAAGGGCTTGGTGGCAATCAGTATCACAACCTATTTTCCCGACAAGGGTTAGGGCAAGTGGTGATCAGTAAAATAACCTGTTACCCAGGCAAGGGTCAGAGCCTATGGAGGTTATTAGCATATTCCATTATCCAGGTAAAGTGCCAGCAGCACAAAGGGTCCAGAGACAAGACAAGGCACAAAATACAGGAGCTAGGAAGCTATTTCTTTCACAAGCTCCATCCACTGGGCTTGTGAAATGTAAATAAAGCACCACTGTGCCAGTCAAGGTGGGGCTAGGCACATGGAGGCCAATAAAAGTGAACAATGCATTGTCTGGCTACCAAACTTTTGTGGGGAGAGATAGAAGTAATGTCTGTGGCTGTGGGGAAAGTAGGAGCAACTGTTTTGTGGGGAGGAGAAGAGCATGTCTGGCATCCCTAACAATCATCTTCTCATGTCACTTCTCCAGCTCAAACTTTCTCATTAAGACAGTTCTAGTTTAACTATGTATATTCCACACCTGCAAAAACAGCTCAGTAATTTTCCTTGACTTACATTAATGATGAATATGATGCCACAATCTGCTTTTACATATTTTTGTAGAATTTATGAACAATAACAAAAGAAAAAAAAACTTGTTTTACAGCGAATGTGATTTGTTTTATTTAAATGTCACAATGTAAAGTCATAATGTACATGCCACAAAGCACCTTTCTATTCTCCTTTGTGTGTATTCAGCACAAGCAAACATTGCCGTTTGCACCTTCCCCTGGAACACATGTTTTGTGTAGCACAGCTAGTGAAGTTATTCTGTTTCTCACCATTAAACCTTTTCATATAGATGTTGCTGTTATGATCCATCTAAGATGCCTGTAGGGATCTCTACAAGCCTTTTGCAAGATTAATGAATTAGCTGTGTTTTTTATGATAGCATTTCAAACGAAAAAGCACGCATGCATAATAGGGTTATTTCTGCAGGCTGAGTTTTGAGTTTCTTGCCATGAGAAATAAGCAAATAACTTTATAGTGCTTGAAGTTTAAAAGTATTTTGCCAAAAATGCCACTGGAGGGCCAATATATCCAAAGGATGCCCTTTTCACATAGAGTTTATAAACAAAACATCTGAAATATTTTTTTTTTTCAGTATCAAAAACTGCTACTGTATGTATAAAATGAAAATGAAATAACCAGCAGACATAAATGAGAAATTATGATTTATTGGTCTGGTTTCTGTTATTTATGAATAACACACCTTACACTTTACTTCTGCTTGTTTACACTGCTCCACTGAATTTCTTCCTTTTTATAGCTCCAAATCAGACCATAGGGTATTGATTTGCACCACATGACAACAAAAAAGGTATAATGGTGGTGTATAAAGGGCGATCGTGGCCCAATGAAGACATGTCACAGTCAAAATACCACATTTTACTGTCACAAGCAGCAGGAATATCCCACTCCTGTACAGAACCTGCCAGGCAGCCAGAAACTCCTTTATCATAGTAAGTATCCCCATACAACCCAGCACATTCTATTCCACAGTACATCTTTCTGGCCAAACAGCTCCCCTCATGCTACAAACATAATGACCACACTATAGCAGTGCAGCACAGCTATCTTATTCATCACATGCTGTAATGTTCAGTCCCTCCCAAAAATACTGCAACCCACTTTTATTTGCAAATAAAGGAACTGTTAAAAAAAAAATAGTTGCCCTCACAGTGGTTTCTACCATCATTTCAAAATATGAAAATAAATTATTTTAAGCTTCCTGGATTTCCTTCACATCACTTCAAAATACAAAAATAGATTAACTTAAGCTTTCTGGTGTTCCTTCACAGCACAGCTTCTTAGGTCTCAAGACCTCTGGTTTGGTCCTACAGACCAATTTCCAGAACTGCTGTGCTCTTGTAAAACCTCTGCACCTTGCACTCAGCTCTCAGAGCTCCTGCTGCTCCAGCACTGAGGCTTAGGATTTATGTTTTTCCACCATAGATAACATCTGCACTATGCAAACAAGCACAATTTTTCAGATTCCTGGAGAGGATGAAGCCCCAAACTATGCCAAAACCTATGAATATAAAGGCTGTGTGCATCTAAATACAAAGGCCTGATGGTCTCCAGTTTGACATGGACACAGGATTAAAGGCTTCTTCCCACCCAAAGCTCTTCAAAGTCTCTGGACTTCAGACCCTAATCCGGGAATTACAAAACATGGAGAAAGTTGCAAGAATAACTAACTTTCTCCACTCTGAACTGAACTTCTAGAGCCCTTCATTATGCAATTGTAAGAACATTGTCACTTTTGACTATTATTACACAGTACCAGGACAGTGGCAAATTGTGCATGAATTTATGAGTAACTTTTTGAGTCCTACTATAACTTTTTAGGTTATTTCTCACTTATATTTTTGCTATATTCAAAAATATGTAACTGTTGCCAAAATAAGATCTGCTAGGAGATACAGTATGTGACTATTTAATTTTCAAAATGATAGTACTTGCCTTCTTTTTCAAAATGATAGTACTTGCCTTTTTTTTTCGACACATACTGGGATTATCACATGCACTAAACGTAGGTAATGACCTCACATTAAAACATCCTGTGTATTTTCAGTCCTGCATTACAAGTGTCAGATGTTGATAAAAATACAGTGCCTTTGCGAAAGTATTCGGCCCCCTTGAACTTTTCGACCTTTTGCCACATTTCAGGCTTCAAACATAAAGATATAAGACTGTAACTTTTTGTGAAGAATCAACAACAAGTGGGACACAGTCATGAAGTGGACGAAATTTATTGGATATTTCAAACTTTTTTAACAAATAAAAAACTGAAAAATTGGCGTGCAAAATTATTCAACCCCCTTAAGTTAATACTTTGTAGCGCCACCTTTTGCTGCGATTACAGCTGTAAGTCGCTTGGGGTATGTCTCTATCAGTTTTGCACATCAAGAGACTGAAATTTTTGCCTATTCCTCCTTGCAAAACAGCTCAAGCTCAGTGAGGTTCGATGGAGAGCGTTTGTGAACAGCAGTTTTCAGTTCTTTCCACAGATTCTCGATTGGATTCAGGTCTGGACTTTGACTTGGCCATTCTAACACCTGGATATGTTTATTTGTGAACCATTCCATTATAGATTTTGCTTTATGTTTTGGATCATTGTCTTGTTGGAAGACAAATCTCCGTCCCAGTCTCAGGTCTTGCAGACTCCATCAGGTTTTCTTCCAGAATGGTCCTGTATTTGGCTCCATCCATCTTCCCATCAATTTTAACCATCTTCCCTGTCCCTGCTGAAGAAAAGCAGGCCCAAACCATGATGCTGCCACCACCATGTTTGACAGTGGGGATGGTGTGTTCAGGGTGATGAGCTGTGTTGCTTTTACACCAAACATAATGTTTTGCATTGTTGCCAAAAAGTTTGATTTTTGGCTTCATCTGACCAGAGCACCTTCTTCCACATGTTTGGTGTGTCACCCAGGTGGCTTGTGGCAAACTTTAAACGCACATTGACTTGCTTAGTCCTGCTTATGTGTGGCGGTCTAATTCTCACCTGCTCCAAGTGCCTACCCACGTGGCCTCTATATCTAACCATTTAAATTAATACTTTGCACTAAATGCTGAATCTGTGTTCAATCCTTTTACTCTATGTGTGCCCACAAGTTTTTTTCTTGTGGAATTATCTTGCAAATATGTTCACGGGCAAACTGACAGAGGGTGCAAAGAATAGATCGCTTGCTTGGAGACATTAGGACCTTTGAAGCTCAAAACAAAGACACAGCAAATGCTAACCTAGAAAAAAAAGTTAGCTAAACTGCGCTCTGATCTCAGGCTCATGCTCATAGAACAGTATGAAAAACATATCAACTCCCTGAAATTAGCACATTACTAGTGATTGAGCAGGCAAATTCCTGGCCCAGAGGTTAAAGGAACGTAAATCCCGAACAAAAATTCCTTACTTAATTCATCCAGCATATAAGAATAAAATTCTTAATCCAAAAGATATAGCAAATTACCCTTCCCTATACAACCTTAAGGACAATCCTAACACCCCTCAACCTACAGACAAAGCCATCCAAACCTTTCTAGCAGACGTTAAAGTGGTTGTAAACTCTCAAAGTTAAATTTTCCTGATTTAAATAATCAGCACATACTGTGAAAATCACAATATTTGGATCTCTTCTATCAAACTTACTTTTCTTGTAAGCCGTTGCTGTTTACTTCTCTGATGTCATAGTTTGGAGGTGTGCTTTGGGTCATTGTCTTGTTGAAGGAGGAAATTGGCTCCAATCAAGTGCTGTCTGCAGGGTATGGCATGGCATTGCAAAATGGAGTGATAGCCTTTCTTATTCAAAATGCCTTTTACTTTGTCCAAATCTCCCACTTTACCAGCACCAAAGAAGCCCCAGACCATTACATTGCCTCCACCATGCTTGACAGATAAAGTTACGCACTCCTCCAGCATCTGTTCACTTGTTCTGCATCTTGCAAATGTTCTTCTGTGTGATCCAGACACCTCAAACTTAGATTCATCTGTCCATAACACCTTTTTCCAATCCTGCTCTGTCCAATGTTTGTGTTCTTTTGCCAATTGTAATCTTTTCCTTTTATTGGCCAGTCTCAGATATGGCATTTTCTTTGCCACTCTGGCTAAAAGGCCAGTATCCTGGAGTCGCCTCTTCACTGTGGACGTTGAGACTGGCGTTTTGCGGATACCATTTAATGAAGCTGCCAGTTAAGGACCTGTGAGGCGTTTATTTCTCAAACTAGAGACTCTAATGTACTTGTCCTCTTGCTTAGTTGTGCCCTGGGGCCTCCCACTTTCAATTCTGGTTAGAGCCGGTTTGTGCTGTTCTCTGAAGGGAGTAGTATTAAATCTTCAGTGTCTTGGTAATTTCTTGCATGGAATAGCCTTCATTTCTCAGAACAAGAATAGACTGTCCAGTTTTGGAAGAAAGTTCTCTTTTTCTGGCCAATTTGAGAGTATAATCTAACTCACAAATGCTGATGCTCCAGATACTTAACTAACTCAAAGGAATGCCAGTTTAAAGCTTCTCTAATCAGCACAACAGTTTTCAGTTGTGCTAACATAATTGTACAACGGTTTTGTAATCAACAATTCATTTTTTTAACACAAGCTAACACAATGTACCATTAGAACACAGGGGTGATGGTTGCTGGAAATGGGCCTCTGTACACCTATGTAGATATTCCATTAAAAATCAGTTTCCAGCTATAATAGTCATTTACCACATTAACAATGTCTAGACTGTATTTCTGATTAATTTAATGTTATCTTCATTGAAAAAAAACAGTGCTTTTCCTTAAAAAATAAGGACATTTCTAAGTGACCCCAAACATTTTAACTGTAATATATATATATATATATATATATATATATATATATATATATATATATATATATATATTTTTTTTTTTTTAGTATGCTGGCTCCTGTGATTACACCCACCCTATATGAGCACCACCTGGATATTAATATTGTGCTGGGTTCCCAAGACCAATACATTTTTGGTGTGTTAATCCACAGACTAACTGCATATATAATTATACTTTATAGTATTTATAAGCTCTGCATTCTGGAGGTTTCTTTTGTCTATACCCTCACTACAAGGTCTTAATTGTTGATTTTACACAATAAAATTTGATATTTTTATATTAAATCGTTTGGATATAGTTCTCAAAGGAATATATAAAGATGTAAAGTGCCCCCCCCCCCATTTTTTCTTTCCTTTTTGGTTGTTTGTATATTTTGAGATGATTTTGGGAAGATGGGAACCAGAGCAAGCACATAAGGCAATTCACCTCAGACGTACAATTTAGATATATCCACTTTCTTAAAGTAGTTACGGATCTAATTCCTGCGGTCCCGCTGATGACCTGATTGGGTTCAGAACCGATCAGTCATCAGGTCCAGGACAATGATTTTTGGCCTGGATCTGTTGATCGGTCCTGCCCAATCAGATTCTATTCTGAGCCTATGTAATGTAAACACAGGCTCAGTAAAGACCCGCTCTCCCCTCCCATGATCCTTTTTGGATTCATCAAGAGGAGAGAGCACATCTAACTTTGAGTACTGCACCAAGCACACATACACACACTAACCCCCAATCACCCCCCCCAGTTAACCCCTACACCCTCTGTCACAACACACACTGTATACAGTATATAGCATTTTCCTATATACCCGTATAAGTGTGATTTGTGACCAGGTGTAGCGTTTGCGGCCCTTCCTTTTACACTTAAAATACCCGTCACCCCCCCATAAAGATTTAACACCCTGATCCCCCCTTATCACCCCCAGTTAACTGCTTCCCCCCTGTCACATTGCACACTAATACACACGTAATATAGTGTCTTACTGTATTTTGTATTAGTGTGATTGTGACTTGAGTTAGCGCTAGCGAGTTAGTTTCTGTCCCAAGGAGGTTTAGGGTCCCCGCCACCCCCCCAATAAAGATTTAACCCCCTGATCCCCCTACACCCCCTGTCACAACACACACTGTATACAGTATATAGCATTTTCCTATATACCCGTATACGTGTGACTTGTGACCAGGTGTAGCGTTTGCGGCCCTTCCTTTTACATTTAAAATACCCGCAACCCCCCAATAAAGATTTAACCCCCTGATCCCCCCTAATCACCCCCAGTTAACCCCTTCATTGCCCTGTCACATTGACACTTTTATAGTGTACGTTTTTTTTTTCTGATCACTATTATTAGTGACACAGGTGACATTAGCTAGTGTTAGCGTCAGTCTAAAATAGCACAGATCCCCAATGCATAGTTAGAAATAACCCCTTGATTACCACACACACACACACACATACTCTTCAATTATTAGTATAGTGTTTGAACAGATCAATATCTGATCTGATCAGAACTATACTAGTGTCCTCATAGTTTAGGGTTCCTAAAACACAGTGTTTGCACGATCAGCACTGATTCCTGCCAGTACCTGCGTTTAACCCCTCCGCCCAGAACACCCCACCCCACCCCACCCAGGCAAGTGTAGTAATCAATAGATTACTGTCACTTACAAAAACACAAAGCACAAAACCGCTGTGTTAGCAGAGTCAGTCCTGATCCCTGCTAGAACTAGCAGTTTTTTTTGTAGCGGTTGAAATAGTCCTTGACAACCAGGTGCTTTTATTACCTGTGAGTCACACTACTGTACCGGTAAATTTAGTTACTAAAATGTCCAAACGTTGGTACAGTAGTGCAGAGGCTTACAGTATACTGACCATGTCAGATGAGAGCAATGGGAAAGCCTCACTGGCAGAATCAGGGTCAGTGTATGAACCTGATGACAGCAGAGGCTCCCTGACAGATAGCTCCGACGACAGATGGGTCCCTGTTAGACCCAGGTGTACCCGACCCCATTCTGGAGTTGTTGAGATGCAGGAATCGCAGGGTGCTCGTATGGAGCAGAGTATCGGTACTAGTGCCGCTCATCCTTCTGGTGGCCTGGCAAGCGCCAGCGGCCTAGTACATCCTGGACCTAGTACAACCAGCACTGCAGGAACACTTGGTGATGTGGTGAGTCCCATAAGTGCAGTTGAAGATGGTGCGGTGGCTAGCACGAGTAGTGGGCCGCAGCCACTGCATATTCGAAGACAGGCCCGTAGAGCCCATAGTGCCCTCCCTGATGCGCAGGCATATCCATCCCAATTGGCAACCCACTGATACTACAGTGCCAGTACTTCCCCCATTCACTGCCCAACCTGGAATCCACGTGGAGACAGCTGGTTTTACGCCCCTGAACTTTTTTGAGCTGTTCTTTACGGAAGATCTTTTCGGATCTATTGTGGATCAATCAAATTTATACGCACAACAATTCATTGCCGCCAACCCAAATTTGCCCATGGCCAGACAATTATAACGGTGCAAACCTATAACGGTTCCCAATTTTAAAATCTTTGTGGGCCTTTCCCTGAACATGGGCATAACCAAAAAGAGTGAATTGCAGCTATATTGGTCCACTAGCCCACTTCACCATATGCGCGTGTACTCTGCCTCCATATCCAGGGCGAGATGCGAGCAAATTCTGCGATTTATGCATTTCAACTACAAGGAAATCTGTCGTCCTCAGGGAGACCCTGAATATGACGGCTCCACAAAATTCGGCCCCTCATAGACCACTTCAATCAGCGGTTTGCAGCCTTGTTTACTCCCGAACAAGTTGTCTGCGTTGACGAGTCCCTGATTAAATTTACTGGCGCCTTGCTATGAAACAGTACCTCCCCAGCAAGCGTGCCAAGTACGGGGTCAAACTGTACAATGTCTGTGACAGGGCCACAGGCTATACAGTTAGTTTCCGGGTCTATGAGGGAAAAGATAGCTGTGTGGAGCCCCCCAACTGCCCAGACTACATAGGGAGCAGCGGCAAGATAGTTTGGGACTTGGTGTCACCCTTATCCGGAAAGGGGTACCATTTGTACGTGGACAACTTTTATACAAGCGTGCCACTATTTAGTCACCTTCTTGAATTACAATTTGGCGCATGTGGCACCGTGCGACCTAATCGCCGGGGCTTCCCCCAGCGGCTTGTAAATTCCCCTCTTAGTCGGGGGGAGAGAGCCTGCTTGAAAACAGACAAATTGCTTGCAGTGAAGTGGAGGGATACACATGATGTTTTTGTTCTGTCCTCCATTCGCCCAGACACGACAGTCCAAATTTCTATGGCAACTGGCGTTATGGAGAAACCCCTCTGTGTCCACGAATATAACCTTAATATGGGAGGGGTGGACCTTAACGGCCAGCTTTTGGCGGCATATTTAGTTGCCCGTAAAGCCAGACGCTGGTACAAAAAAGTGTCTGTTTATTTATTACAATTGGCTATGCTGAATGCCTTTGTACTATACAGGGCGTCAGGATGAACTGGATCCTTCCAAGAATTCCAGGAAGAGATCATCAAAGCCTACCTGTACCCAGGAGGTGTTCCTGTCCAACATCCCCTTCCAGATGCAGTGAGCCGGCTGCATGAGAAGCACTTTCCACAAGTCCTCCAGGAAACCCCTACCCAAAGACACCCCCAAAGAAGATGTCGTGTATGTAGCAGGCGCGGATGTAGGCGTGACACCCGCTATTATTGTCCCGACTGTCCTGGCCAACCTGGTCTCTGCATTGGGGACTGTTTCCATTGCTACCATACACTAGTGGAGTTTTAGTGTAGGGTACAGCACGACACAGTGTAGGGCACACAAACACAGGGTCTCGAAAGATGTTCGATAGTTATCGACATTTTGAGAGACCCAAGCTGTAAAATTGCAGTTCACAGAAAAAAAGTGTTAAAAAAAAATGGAATAAAAAAACAAAAACAGTTGTCGTGTCAGTTATTTTTATGTTCTTCCACTCTTCCTATTGTACTTTTACTGTACTTTGTTTGTTTTTCATTCTTTTGTCAACCTTTTTCTCTTGCAGGCACCCGTCAGCTGCCACACTGATTTTATATTTTCTGACACAAACAGCATTTGCACTCAGCATATATGGATACCTCTGATGGCAGCAGCTGTGGTAGGCTGATTTTACCACTGCAGTTAGAATACCTTTAGGTATACGTGGAATATTGTCATGTATACCCACCATTAAATCAATGGGTTTGGTTGTTGGGCTGTTAATGGTGTGTAATACAACACAATATTCCTGTGGTGATTTCTGTTAGGTTCTCTTTTTTTTTTGTTCAGCCCACAGGCTGCATAAAAAAAAAACCTACACTATATCCCAAACAAGGACCAGCAATGTACTGGTATGTTGCTGGACTTTGAGTGGTTATGCAAGGATGATGTCTGCAGATTTAGGCATCACCTTGGTATTGTTTTTTACAGCCAGCGGTCGGCTTACATGTAAAAGCAATCTTAGTGGATAATTGGCCGCTAGACTGCTTTTACACGCAGTGGAAGGGGACTCCGCCGCCTTCTGCCGCCTTCCGTGGTTTTCCTTGGGCTCTCCTGTCCCACCAGTTAACCCAAGAGTGCAGCCGGTGGTTCAATTATCTAACCATAGAGCTGATTGGAGATGAGAATGGCTCCAATCATCTCTATGGCCTAAAATACTGAAAGCTATGAGCATTTCATGACTTCTGTTTCGCCAAAAATAAACAGCGCCATTGGGAAATTGGGAAAGTATTTTATCACACCAATTTTGGTGTGGTCAGATGCGTTAAGGTCAGAGGAGAGATCTAGAGTCTAGAAGACCCCAATTTTTAAAAAAAGAGTACCTGTCACTACAGATTGCTATTATAGGGAATATTTAAATTCACTGTGATAACAATAAAAATTATTAAAAAAAAAAAAATGAAAGGAAAGGTGTCAAAATAACATAACAAAACAAAAACAAAAAAAAAATCAAGACCCCCGTGCTTGCGCGCAAAGGCATACGCAAGCGTTGGTCTAGTGTCATATGTAAACCACAATTGCAGCAGGCATGTGAGGTATCGCCGCAAACGTCAGGTTGAGGGAAGTAATTCTTGCAGTAGACCTCCTCTGTAAGTCTAAAGGGGTAACCTGTAAAGACTTTTAAAGGCTTTTAAAAATGTATGTAGTTTGTTGCCGCTGCACAGGCATGCACAATTTTTAAAGCATGTCATGTTTGTTATCTATGTACTTGGCATAACATCATCTTTTAAATTTTACCAAAAATTTGGAATTATATAGTGTATTAGTGTATTCAATTTAAAAAAATATATTTTTTTTTCGCAGAAATTGCGTCTGGAAAATCTGTGCACAAATACCGTGTGACAAAAAAAATTGCAACATCCACCATTTTGTTCTATAGGGCCTCTGCTTTAAAGAAATATATAATGTTTGGGGGTTCAAAGTAATTTTCTTATCAAAAAAAAAATATTTTTTCATGAAAACAAAGTCTCAGAAAAGGCTTGGTTTTCAAGTGGTTAGAAGAGTGGGTGATGTGTGGCTAAGATTGAGCATAAAATGCCGGGACAGTTCAAACACCCCCCAAATGACCCCTTTTTGAAAAGTAGACACCCAAAGCTATTTTCTGAGAGGCATATTGAGTCCATGGAGTATTTTATATTTTGCCCAAAGTTTCAGGAAGGTGACAATTTCTTTTTTTTTTTACAGAAAGTTGTCACTAAATGATAAATGGCTCACGCAAGCCATGGGTATATGTGAAATGACACCCCAAAATACATTCTGCTGCTTTTCCTAAGTACAGGGATACCACATGTGTGAGACTTTTTGGGAGCCTAGCTGTGTACGGGACCCCAAAAACCAATCCCCATCCTTAAGTTTTCTAATGGTGTAAATTGCTTATTTTACCTCTGCACTACTTGTCACAGTTTCAGAGGCCCTGAAATTTCAAGATAGCACAAACCTCCCCCCAAATGACCGCATTTTGCAAAGTAGACACTCCAAGCAATTAGCTGAGAGGCATGATGAGTCCATGGAATAGTTTATATTTGCCACAAGTTTCGGGAAATTATTATTTTTTTTGCTTTTGTTTTTTTTACACAAAGTTGTCAGTAAATGATATAATGCTCACACATGCCATGGGTATATGTGAAATGACACCCCAAAATACATTCTGCTGCTTCTCTTAGTACAGGGATACCCCATGTGTGAGACTTCTTGGCAGTCTAGCTGCGTACAGGACCCCGAAAACCAATCCGCACCTTCTGGCTTTCTAAGGGCGTAAATTGTTGATCTCACTCCTTACTACCTATCACACTTTTGAAGGCCATGAAATGCCAAAATGGCACAAAAACCCCCCAAATGACCCCATTTTGCAAAGTAGACACTCCAATATATTTTCTGAGAGGTATGGTGAGTATTTTGCAGCTCTCATTTTTTTGGAAAATTAAGAAAGAAACAGGAAAATTCATTTTTTACCTCTTTTTTTCAATTTCCAAAACTTTGTGACAGAAAGTGAGATCTGCAAAACACTCAACATGCCTCTCTGCAAATAGCTGGATGTCTACTTTCTGAAAAGGGGCAATTTGGGGGGGGGGGGGGGTTGTGCTGTCTTGGCATTTCATGGCCTCCGAAACTGTGATTGGTAGTCAGGAGTAAAATCCCCAATTTACGCCCTTGGAAAGCCTGAAAGTGGGGATTGGATTTTTGGGTCCTGTACTCGGCTAGACTGCAAACATATAGTCATGGCATGTGTGAGCAATATATCATTTAGTGACAACTTTGTGTAAAAAAAAAATATATATATATATATACATATATTTCCCGGAACTTGTGGCAAAATATAAAATATTCCATGGACTCACCATGCCTCTCAGCAAATAGCTTTGGGTGTCTACTTTCCAAAATTTGGTAATTTGGGGGGGTTTTGTGCTATCTTGGAATTTTAGGGCATCCGAAACTGTGACAGGTAGTGCGGAGGTGAAATGCACAATTTACGCCATTAGAAAACCTGAGAGTGTTGATTGGTTTTCGGGGTCCTGTACACAGCTAGGCTCCCAAAAAGTCCTCACACATGTGGTATTCCTATACTCAGGGGAAGCAGCAAAATTTATTATTGGGGTGTCATTCCACATAAACCCATGGCAAGTGTGAGCAATTTATCTTTTAGTGACAACTTTGTGTTAAAAAAAATAAAATAAAATAATTTTCCCGAAACTTGTGGCAAAATATAAAATATTCCATGGACTCACCATGCCTTTTGGCAAATAGCTTGGCGTGTCTACTTTCCAAAATGGGGTCATTTGGGGGGGGGGGGGTTGTGATATCTTGGAATTTCAGGACCTCCGAAACTGTGCTGGGTAGTGAGGAGTAAAACCAAAAATTTACGCCATTAGAAAACCTGAAGATGATGATTGATTTTCAGGGTCCCGTACACAGCTAGGCTCCCAAAAAGTCTCACACATGGGGTATCCCCATATTTAGAAGAAGCGGCAGAATGTATTTTGGGGTGTCATTCCACATACCCAATGTCATGTGTTTGAAATTTATCTTTTAGTGACAACTTTGTGTTAAAAAAAAATAAAAAAAGAATTGTAATATTCCCAAAACATGTGGCAAAATATAAAATATTCCATGGACTCACCATGCCTCTCAGCAAATAGCTTGGGGTGTCTACTTTCCAAAATGGGGTCATTTGGGGGGGGGGTTGTGGTATCTTGACATTTAAGGGCCTCCTAAACTGTTATAGTTAGTGAGAAAATGCAATGAAAAATGTACGCCCTTTGAAATTCTGATGGTGGGGATTGGATTTCGGGGTACACAGCTATGCTCCCAAAAAGTCTCACATATGTGGTATCCCTGTACTCAGGAGAAGCAGCAGAATATATTTTGGGGTATAATTACACATATACCCATGGCATGTGTGAGCAATATATAATTTCAATGTCAACAATTTTTTTTTTTTAGTAGTTTTTCAAACACCTGTGACAAAAAATTAAATATTCAATGAGCTCAACATGCCTCTCAGGACATTCCTTAGGATGTCTACTTTCCAAAAAGTCGTAATTTGTGGGGGGGTTGTACTGCCCTGCCATTTTAGCACTTCATGAAATGAGATAGGCAGTCAGAGATTAAAGCTGCGTAAATTCCAATATTTACACCATAGTTTGTAGACGTTATAACTTTTGCGCAAACTAATAAAAATACGCTCATTGAGATTTTTTTGTCAAAGACATGTAGCTAAACACATTTTGGCCAAAATATATGACATAAATTGAGAATATTGGATATATATATATATATATAAGACAAAGTTGAAAATGTAATTTTTTTCTCAAAATTTTCGCTTTTTATTTATTAATATCGCAAAAAATAAAAAGCACAGAGGTGATCAAATACCAACAAAAGAAAGCTCTGTTTTGTGGGGAAAAAAAGGACGTAAATTTCGTTTAGGTACAGCATTGCCTGACCGCGCAATTGTCAGTTAAAGTCACGCAGTGCCAAGTTGAAAAAAGTGGTCTGGACTTTGAGCAGGAAAATCCTCCGGGGCTAAAGTGGTTAAAAGGACTCTGAACAGGAAATTATACATTTTCAAACATACCATGTATCTTCAAACCAACATCTGCCCAAATTGCTTGGTATGTTTTTTTACGTAGCTGAACATAGTTTACAGGTCTCACATTGTTGCCATTACTAAAAGAATAGAAATCACAAATAGAAATCACAAAAATCCTGCGCTAAATTGAAATGTGTACAGTGATAAATTGATTAACAGGGAAAGCAGCTGAAACACTTGATCTATAGAAAATCAAACGTAACGTCACTGTATACCATTATCCCTCACCAACAAGGACTAGAAGAGGCTAAATATTATCTTGATAGAAATAGCAATCTAGAGAGGGAACAAAAATCCTTTATTTTGGACATACTTAATTTTGCCATGACCCAAAAAATTTTTGGTTTAACGGTGTTTATTATTTACAGTACCGTGGTGTGGCCATGGGAGCCAAATTTGCTCCAAGTTTGGCTAACCTGTTCATGGCCAGGTGGGAGGAGGATGTCATCTATGGTGACCGACCGCCACAGCTCATTCTGTGGTGGAGGTATATAGATGACATCCTCCCCCTATGGGATGGTAGTCAGACGTCTCTCGATTTTTTCATGTCTAATTTAAATATTAATGACAGAGGAATCAAGTTAGATTGTACCAGCAGTACTACACAGATCAACTTTATTGATCTGACCCTAATGGTAGATGGGAACAGGCTGGTTACTTCTACCTTTTTTAAAAAAACGATCGTAACTGTTTTATCCCCACAGATAGCTGCCATCATAGTTTGTGGTTGAAGGCGGTCCCCAGGGGACAGTTTATGAGGCTGCGACGTAATTGTACTTATCTGGGTGATTTTCTAACGCAGGCTTCAGAGCTGAGAATGAAGTTCCTGGATAAGGGATACACACACGAAACCTTGGATAAAACCATTAGGGAAGTTGCTAACTTGGACAAATCGACTTTATTAGCTCCGAGTACTCGAAAAAACTTGGATGATGGGTCCTTCAAAAATTGTTTTGTCACCTCTTTTTCCACACAACACCACTTGAGCAAGAAAATTATACGCAAACATTGGCCAGTGTTTAAGAATGATCGCATTCTGGGTCCAACACTTCCTGAACAACCAAATGTCATCTTTAGGGGAGCACCCTCCTTAAGGAATCAAGTGGCTTGTAATGTGATAGAAAAACCAGTAAGACCTTTGTTCTTTCCTGAATTCAAGGGCTTCTATCCATGCAAAAAATGTAATATTTGCGCCCTCAATTCCTTTAAAGGTAGGAAGATAGAAAAGATCAAATCTAATAGTACGGGAAGGGAATATTCCATCAATTCCTTCATTACATGCTCCCCACCTAATGTTGTCTACATGCTCCAATGCAATTGCGGCAAACAGGTCATAGGCCGTACTTAGCGCAATATGCAAATACGCATGGGGGAGCATGTAGCCAACATTCGCAAGGGACTCCCCGGTCACAGTGTCACAGTGTTTCAAAACATTTTGATATGTGTCATGGGAGGAATCCCCAAAATACTTTGTAGTTTTTGATCTCTATGTTCCCAACTGGCGGGGATCAAATATTAAAAGAGAACTGTCCCGTGCTGAAACACGGTGGATATACATCCTTAAAACATACGTCCCTCATGGCTTAAACGTAGAATGGGACATTAATTGTTTCATTAACAATAGTTAAATAATACGTTTACATTATGTACTTTTTTCTGGTAATTTATTCAAGGGGCTATTTATTATGTATTTTTATCCTTTATGTCTGGATATGTATTATTTTTATTTGTATACACCATTCAGGTGTTTGTATTTTTATGTATTTTTTTACCTACTGTTGTGAGGGAGTGTCACACATTCACCCTATAACATTGTCAAAAAAATTTTTTGTAGGTGTATATCCGATTACATTATTGGTTTAAATACACCAATTTTACCACTAGATGGAGCATAAGGTTCCTCTATTATTATGTTTGCTATTTATAACACATTTTTATATTAAAGACAGGTGTACACACATGTTTGTAATACAGATGATGAAGGTCTATTTGATGATTTCATCTCTGAATGGTTCCTTAAACATCTATTTTGGGGCTATGCTTCAAACACATTGGCGTTTTATTGTCCCACATATTTTTATAATTTTCATCTTTTACTTATATACTTTTAAATAGGGTACTCATACTCCTCGATTATCTTTATTAATCTGGCGTATTGAGGCTATATTATTCAATTTTTTGCCCTCATATCGCTATGTGCATGCGTGACACTTCCGCCCTCATTTGATGTGATTGGCTTACGATGTGGATGTGTCACGGCTTCTGCGGGATATATCGGCGTGATGGCTATGTCCTGTAACCACACCCCGGACGACGTCACGTATGATGAAACCGGTCGGGCGGTACTGGACGTAACAGCTACCACGCCCCCTAGACACCAGCTTTTTCCACACACGCGGGACGCCGGGGTTTTATCCTTGTACTCCATGTGATTGGTACAAGTCTGCATATTGTAAGTGCTTTTCCAATAAACCTTTTTATGTTTTATACGGGATTACACTATGTGCCCTTTATTTTCCTCTATACACACATGGTAATACTCCTGGAGTTCCAAGGCAAAGAGGTCATAGTAGATAACATCTCTCTCCCTGACTTCTGAAGGAGAAATTGTATCAGGATCTACATCTAAGCGTGTGTGTCCTTTCGATTAAATTGGAGGCCTATGCTTCTGGTAAGCAGCCAACTAATATGTTTATCACGGGTGTATTCCTGCTTCACCACCTCCTTGGGATTCAAGCCTCCTGTTCTGTCATTACCCACTCTGGGACTTGTGCACTATTGTTGGATTTATATGTGTTGATTCAGAATGGACTTTCTTTTAATATAGATGCACAATTTATTGTCTATATTGTATGGTTTGCACCGTATATGATAGCGCTGCACTATTTTGTTTTTCTTATTACTAAAAGAATAACTGAGTATTTTCCTTCCAACTTCAACATACAGTATACTGTAAGACTCAATATACTACTCATGTAGATAGAGATACAGGAATTATGTTTTATACATTTCCATTGTACATATTCAACCACAAATACTTTTGCCTGTATGAGCTGCTCTAACCTCCAACATCAACACAACAACGGGGATCTGTATTTATGAATTTGACAGGCTATCTAGATGGATGCAGGATTTGAAAGCTTTCAACCTGGCTAAAAGCCATCACAGCAATTCAATTAATTTTGTATTCCTTACAGTAGAAAATACATTGGTCATGGGATTTTAGATGAGGCAACTCACAGGCTAAACATATAGATACTTTTTAATACATGATAGCAAAAATACATTTTAATGGTACAATCAATTAACAGGCATAAACATTGTATATAATGTGCTGATCCACAATCAATAAATAAATATAAAAATATATAATTTCATATTGATAACAGTGTTGGCATTCCTAATATAACATGTAGAAAGAAAGATAAAAAAATGTTGCATTGTATATTGACCGAATAGATTCTTGTCATCCTAATACTCTATGTGTTTCATGGAGCTGGTCCACTCATCAGGAGTAGATGCAAGAATTAAATCTAAAAAAATGAAAAATGCCATGGTAGTAAGGTCATATAATAAATGAATAAAAAAAGAGAAGGGAAAAAGAATGATGAAACAGGGATAAATGAATTAGGCATGTAGCCTCAATACTTACAGATCGTCTCAAAAAAGAAAAAAACGGAAATAAAAATAAAAACAGAAGCCATGGAGCAGGAGATAAAGGAAAAACGCCTGTCCCGGAAGCTGTGGTGGAATGACCCAACCGAACCCTCAGGCACACAGAGGGAAGACACGGGTGAAGAGTATGAAAATGTACAATAGCGCCTCCAGGAAATAGCAATCTGTAAAATAATATATAGATATATATATGTCTACTAAATTGTAATACATATGTAACAATAGAATAATATAAATGTATCCAGAGGCGCAAAGAAATTAAAAAGAGCGTAAAAAAGATTATAGAAAGGAATTGGGGTATCTGGTATATTGACCCTAAAAAGATAAATAAAATGAAAACACCTGAGGAGGGAAAGATGTGAAAGTATCAAAAAAGAGAGTACTGATGGTGAAAGCAGCAACCAAAATGATAGTGAGTGAAAGTGGAGTCAATGGAAAAATGCAGGTGAAGAAAACCTGAAATAAGCAAGTGATTGAAAACATCAAATAAAGTGTGTGTTGAGATTGGCTGAAATGTGAACTGAAAATGACATGGAAACATGAGAGTAGAAAAGGATAGAATAAAGCATGAACAAAGTGCTAAAAAGTGTAACCTACGTGAGGTTGATAACCGTACTGTGGGTGTATATGAGGAAGCCATCCCCAAATGGAGGTCAATGAAAGCCCCAATAATCTAGTAAGTCTCACCCAATGGTGCTGGAGGCTGTGGGTGGGTGACTGCCAAACACCACGCGATAGCTGGATGCAGTGGAGCACAGAGTCAGCTGTGCCCTGCTGAGCAGAATCCAAAAAGCCAACTAGCCCCACGTGGTAGTGGTGGCTGGGGAAAACCACTTTCCATCGCAGACAGATGACATAGCAAGCCAAGCAGGATTGCATGGCGCTGATGCACTGGGGGAAGCCCCTCCCACACCTCGGACAGGAAGGAAGTGGGAAGTGGTTTTCCCCAGCCTCCACTACCACGTGGGGCTAGTTGGCTTTTTGGATTCTGCTCAGCAGGGCACAGCTGACTCTGTGCTCCACTGCATCCAGCTATCGCGTGGTGTTTGGCAGTCACCCACCCACAGCCTCCAGCACCATTGGGTGAGACTTACTAGATTATTGGGGCTTTCATTGACCTCCATTTGGGGATGGCTTCCTCATATACACCCACAGTACGGTTATCAACCTCACGTAGGTTACACTTTTTATCACTTTGTTCATGCTTTATTCTATCCTTTTCTACTCTCATGTTTCCATGTCATTTTCAGTTCACATTTCAGCCAATCTCAACACACACTTTATTTGATGTTTTCAATCACTTGCTTATTTCAGGTTTTCTTCGCCTGCATTTTTCCATTGACTCCACTTTCACTCACAATCATTTTGGTTGCTGCTTTCACCATCAGTACTCTCTTTTTTGATACTTTCACATCTTTCCCTCCTCAGGTGTTTTCATTTTATTTATCTTTTTAGGGTCAATATACCAGATACCCCAATTTCTTTCTATAATCTTTTTTAGGGGAGGACTCCCCCAGCACCTCACAGCCCCCGGGACCAGGACAGACCTCAACCGCACACACCCATGGTGGCTGCTGGGAAGGGAAAGAAAAAAATTGACTCTGGAGTTAATTGACAAAAAATAATAGCATATATAGAGGTCCACACCTCAAACAGATAAATAATGTTATTAAATGCAGCAGATCATTGAGGACGGGGGTGTCTTCCACCCAATTAGACATGAAGCAAAAAAGAGAGTAATCAGCCAATGCATTAAAAGCAAGAAGCCTCCATCCCTAAATACAGTACAGCAGAAAATACATTGGTCATAGGACTTTAGATGAGGTAACGCACAGGATAAACATATAGATAATTTTTAATACATGATAGCAAAATCACATTTTAATGGTACAATCAATTACCAGGCATAACAATTGTATATAGTGAGCTAATCCACAATCAATAAATACATATAAAAATATATAATTTCATATTGATAACAGTGTTGGTCTTCCTAATATAACATGTAGAAAGAAATTAAAAAGATTATAGAAAATAATTGGGGTATCTGGTATATTGAGTTGACCCTAAAAAGATAAATAAAATGAAAACACCTGAGGAGTGAAAGATGTGAAAGTATCAAAAAAGAGAGTACTGATAGTGAAAGGAGCAGCCAAAATAATAGTGAGTGCAAGTGGAGTCAATTGAAAAATGCAGGTGAAGAAAACCTGAAAAAAGCAAGTGATTGTAAACATCAAATGAAGTGTGTGTTGGCTGAAATTTGAACTGAAAATTAGATGAAAAAGTGGGAGTAGAAATGGATAGAATAAAGCATGAACAAAGTGCTAAAAGTGTAACCTACGTGAGGTTGATAACTGTGCTGTGGGTGTAAATGAGGAAGCCATCCTCACATGGAGGTCAATTGAAGTTCCAATGATCTAGTAAGTCTCACCAAATGGTGGCGGAGGCTGCGGGTAGGTGACCCCCAAACGCCATGCGATAGCTGGATGCAGTGGAGCTCAAAGTCAGACGTGCCCTGCTGAGCAGAATCCAGAAAGCCAACTAGCCCCACGTGTTCGTGGAGGGTGGGAAAAAACACTTCCCATTGCAGACAGATGACATATATATATATATATTTTTTTTTTTTTTTTTCTTTTGAGTATGTTGGCTCCTGTAATTACACCCACCTTATATGATAGAGGAGCACCACCTCAATATTAATATTGTACTGGGTTCCCAAGACTAATACATTTTTGGTGTGGTAATCCACAGACTAACTGCATATATAATTATACTTTATAGTATTTATAAGCTCTGCATTCTGGAGGGTTATTTTGCCTATACCCTCACTACAAGATTTTAATTGTGGATTTTACTGTATTACACAATACAATTTGAGATTTTTATATTAAATTGTTTGGATGTAGTTCTCAAAGGCATATATAAAGCCCCCCCTTCCCATTTTTTCTTTCCTTTTTGGTTGTTTGTATATTTGGAGATGATGGTGATGGGAACCATAGCAAGCACATAAGGCATTTTACCTCAGACTTACAATTTAGATTTATCTACTTTCTTAAAGTAGTTACAGATCTAATACTTTTTTCTCTTTGTTGAGAGGACTCTGAACAGGATAACGTTTCAAACATACCATGCATCTTTAAACCAACATCCGCCCAAAATGCTTGGTATGTTTGTTTAAGTAGATGAACATAGTTTACAGGTCTTACATTGTTGCCATTACTAAAAGAATAACTAAGCATTTTCCTGTCAACTGCAAAATACAGTATACTGTAAGACTCAATATACTACTCATGTAGATAGAGATACCGGGATTATGTTTTATAAATTTCCATTGTACATATTCAACACAAATACCTTTGCTTGTATGAGCTGCTCTAACCTCCAACATCAACACAACAAAGGGGATCTGTATTTATGAATTTGACAGGCTACCTAGATGGATGCAGGATTTGAAAGCTTTCAACCTGGCTAAAAGCCATCACAGCAATTCAATTAATTTTGTATTCCTATCGCTGCCAAATGTAGTCTATGATATGCTTCAGTAAAGATCTAAGCAGTTAAAATTTCACTAAAACAGACGGGCAAAACTTTAAAGTAATGATGTACATTTGGCACAATTAGAATTTTTGGGCATGCCTATGGAGAAAATAAATTCAGTCTTCGCTTTTTTTTTTTTTTTTTTTTTTTACACAGCTAGCTGATAAAAGCTAGTCAAAAGGTGGCTGTTTAATCACCAAAAACCCATGTTAAATGGTCTAACATGAATTCACTAAGCAGCATTTACTATAGCCATGTGCTAATTAAAATTGTTCTTATGCATTCACAACTAGGGTTGAGCGAACACCTAGATGTCCGTGTTCGACGGGTTCGGCCGAACTTTAAAAAAAAGTCCGGGTCCGTGTCCCGGACTTTTACCGAACTTTTCCCGGACACCGAACCCCATTGAAGTCAATGGGGACCCGAACTTTAAGGCACTAAAATGGCTCTAAAACACCAAAGGAAAGGGCTAGAGTGCTGCAAATGGCAGCAAAACGTAATTAAGAGCATGGCAAGTGCTCTGCAAACAAATGTGGATAGGGAAATAACTTAAAACAACAAAAAAAAAACAGAAAAATAAAACAATGTTCTTCTTCATCTCTGAAGGACGAGGCCCATATGGAGTAGGAGGGAGGTTGAGGTGGTGGTGGATGTGGCGGTGACATAGGCGTGCGCACAGGGTGTGCTGGGTGTGCCTGGGCACACCCTAATCACCTAGGGCACATAGCATTGCCAGTGAGGAGATGGGAAAGATCTCCCTGGGACCTGCTCTGCTCTATTTCTCCTTGCCTACAGGTACATGGCCCCGATACATTACTCTCCCTGCTGGCAAACACATGCATGTGTATTTCAACTTTGGGGTGCACACCTTAATGCAATAGGCTGCGCACACCTATGGGCGGTGTAGGTGGAAGCGGCGGTGGAGGAGGACCAGGGCCGGATTAACAGCATCATGGGCTTGGTGCTGAGGATTTTGAAGGGCCTTAAGGGCCGTGCCTTGCCATGCACCCAGAGGAGGAAGGGTGCAGCCATGCATGCCTAATTCAACATGGGATGCTGTCTCTGAAGCCCATAAACACATCCATGCATCGCCAACTGTCCCTCCTTGTCCGGCCTTCACGCTGTGTGGGGAGGTTCTGAGGGTGCTGCCTGGGGAAGCGAGCATAGAAGCCAGACTTCTGTGTTTACAAGTGACAGAAGAGCGGTAACAGTGAATATGGCCAACCCGGGGCCTATATAAAAGGTAGGGGCCTGGAGCTGCAGCTCCAATAGCCCCTACATTAATCTGGCCCTGAGGAGGAGGACGAGGTAGCCAACACTGCTTCTTTTCAAAAATTTTAAATGAGGGTACACCCCAAAAGAGTGAGAAAGAGCAAAAATGGAACAATGGGTGGGTAAGGTCGGTATCCATTGCTATTCTGCATAAGGTACGGAAAAGTCCCGTGGGATCCATGCCTGGTTCATTTTAATGAACGTGAGCTTGTCCACATTGTCTCTGGACAGGCGGCTGCGCTTGTCTGTTATAACGCCCCCAGCCGTGCTAAATACCCGTTCAGATAATACACTGGCTGCAGGGCACGCCAGCACCTCCAAGGCGTAAAGGGCAAGCTCAGGCCATGTGCCCAATTTGGAGACCCAGAAGTTGAAGGGGGCAGACCCGTCATTCACTACATGTAGGCGTGTGCACACATACTGCTCCACCATGTTGGTAAAATGCTGCCTCCTGCTAAGACGTTCCATCTGAGCTGCTGGTGCTGCTGTTTGTTGTGGCGTGCTGACAAAGCTTTTCCACATTTCGGCCATGCTAACCCTGCCTTCTGAGGTGCTGGCGGTGCCCTGGTTGCGTTGGCGACCTCCTCCTCCTCCTCCTCTGCCTTGTGCTTCCACTGTGGCCCCGCTGTCAGATGGGAATGCCAGCAGCATGGCGTCTACCAGCGTGCGCTTGTACTCGCGCATCTTGCGATCGCGCTCCAGTGAGTGAATTAAGGACGGTACGTTGTCCTTGTAACGGGGATCCAGCAGCGTGGCCACCCAGTAATCAGCACAAGTTAGAATGTGGGCAACTCGGCGGTCGTTGTGGAGACACTGCAGCATGTAATCGCTCATGTGTGCCAGGCTGCCCAGAGGCGACGAAAGGCTGTCCTCTGTGGGAGGTGTATCGTCCGTGTCCTCTGTATCCCCCCAGCCACGCACCAGTGATGGCCATGAGCTGGCCTGGGTGCCACCCTGCTGTGAACATGGTTCCATCTCCTCCTCCAGCTCCTCCTCCTCCTCATCCTCCTCATCCTCCAGAACTGTGCCCCTGCTGGACAATTGCGTCCCTGGCGTTTGCGTGTGCAGGAACCCACCCTCGGAGCCCCTTGCGAATGACTGCCCTGAAAGCCTTGGAAATGTTACCTCTTCATCCTCCTCCTCCTCCTCATCCTGTGCCACATCCTCTTCCATCATCGCCCGAATTGTTTTTTCAAGGAGGCATAGAAGTGGGATAGTTAAGCTGAGAACGGCGTCATTGCCACTGGCCATGTTGGTGGAGTACTCAAAACAGCGCAACAAGGCACACAGGTCTCGCATGGAGGCCCAGTTAAATTAAATAGCGGAATAGAAAATATGATCCAAAAAAAGTGTATGTATATCACACGTACACAACCACACTGGGCCCCAATTACTATTGTTTGTACCCCTAAAAGGCTAGATGAGGAGTAGGGGGAGTATGGAACAGGCAGCACCCTCAAACCTTCAGAAGTATGAGATGAACCCCAACAACTTGGAAAGGTGGATCTCTCTCACACGTACCGACACAGACTATCCCGCAATTCAATTGATCCTCAAAGGTTTTTATTGAATAGCGGAATAGGAAATATGATCAAAAAAAGTGTATGTATCTCGCACGTACACAACCACACTAGGCCCCAATTACTATTGTTTGTACCCCTAAAAGGCTAGATGAGGAGTAGGGGGGGGTATGGAACAGGCAGCACCCTCAAACCTTCAGAAGTATGAGATGAACCCCAACAACTTGGAAAGGTGGATCTCTCTCACACGTACCGACACAGACTATCCCCCAATTTAACTGATCCCCAAAGGTTTTTGATTAAATAGCGGAATAGAAAATATGATCCCAAAAAAGTGTATGTATATCACACGTACACAACCACACTGGGCCCCAATTACTATTGTTTGTACCCCTAAAAGGCTAGATGAGGAGTAGGGGGAGTATGGAACAGGCAGCACCCTCAAACCTTCAGAAGTATGAGATGAACCCCAACAACTTGGAAAGGTGGATCTCTCTCACACGTACCAACACAGACTATCCCCCAATTTAACTGATCCCCAAAGGTTTTTGATTAAATAGCGGAATAGAAAATATGATCCAAAAAAAGTGTATGTATATCACACGTACACAACCACACTAGGCCCCAATTACTATTGTTTGTACCCCTAAAAGGCTAGGAGTAGGGGGGAGTATGGAACAGGCAGCACCCTCAAACCTTCAGAAGTATGAGATGAACCCCAACAACTTGGAAAGGTGGATCTCTCTCACACGTACCAACACAGACTATCCCCCAATTTAACTGATCCCCAAAGGTTTTTGATTAAATAGCGGAATAGAAAATATGATCCCAAAAAAGTGTATGTATATCACACGTACACAACCACACTAGGCCCCAATTACTATTGTTTGTACCCCTAAAAGGCTAGGAGTAGGGGGAGTATGGAACAGGCAGCACCCTCAAACCTTCAGAAGTATGAGATGAACCCCAACAACTTGGAAAGGTGGATCTCTCTCACACGTACCAACACAGACTATCCCCCAATTTAACTGATCCCCAAAGGTTTTTGATTAAATAGCGGAATAGAAAATATGATCCCAAAAAAGTGTATGTATATCACACGTACACAACCACACTAGGCCCCAATTACTATTGTTTGTACCCCTAAAAGGCTAGGAGTAGGGGGAGTATGGAACAGGCAGCACCCTCAAACCTTCAGAAGTATGAGATGAACCCCAACAACTTGGAAAGGTGGATCTCTCTCACACGTACCAACACAGACTATCCCCCAATTTAACTGATCCCCAAAGGTTTTTGATTAAATAGCGGAATAGAAAATATGATCCCAAAAAAGTGTATGTATATCACACGTACACAACCACACTAGGCCCAAATTACTATTGTTTGTACCCCTAAAAGGCTAGGAGTAGGGGGAGTATGGAACAGGCAGCACCCTCAAACCTTCAGAAGTATGAGATGAACCCCAACAACTTGGAAAGGTGGATCTCTCTCACACGTACCAACACAGACTATCCCCCAATTTAACTGATCCCCAAAGGTTTTTGATTAAATAGCGGAATAGAAAATATGATCCCAAAAAAGTGTATGTATATCACACGTACACAACCACACTAGGCCCCAATTACTATTGTTTGTACCCCTAAAAGGCTAGGAGTAGGGGGAGTATGGAACAGGCAGCACCCTCAAACCTTCAGAAGTATGAGATGAACCCCAACAACTTGGAAAGGTGGATCTCTCTCACACGTACCAACACAGACTATCCCCCAATTTAACTGATCCCCAAAGGTTTTTGATTAAATAGCGGAATAGAAAATATGATCCCAAAAAAGTGTATGTATATCACACGTACACAACCACACTAGGCCCCAATTACTATTGTTTGTACCCCTAAAAGGCTAGGAGTAGGGGGAGTATGGAACATTCAGCACCCTCAAACCTTCAGAAGTATGAGATGAACCCCAACAACTTGGAAAGGTGGATCTCTCTCACACGTACCAACACAGACTATCCCCCAATTTAACTGATCCCCAAAGGTTTTTGATTAAATAGCGGAATAGAAAATATGATCCCAAAAAAGTGTATGTATATCACACGTACACAACCACACTAGGCCCCAATTACTATTGTTTGTACCCCTAAAAGGCTAGGAGTAGGGGGAGTATGGAACAGGCAGCACCCTCAAACCTTCAGAAGTATGAGATGAACCCCAACAACTTGGAAAGGTGGATCTCTCTCACACGTACCAACACAGACTATCCCCCAATTTAACTGATCCCCAAAGGTTTTTGATTAAATAGCGGAATAGAAAATATGATCCCAAAAAAGTGTATGTATATCACACGTACACAACCACACTAGGCCCCAATTACTATTGTTTGTACCCCTAAAAGGCTAGGAGTAGGGGGGAGTATGGAACAGGCAGCACCCTCAAACCTTCAGAAGTATGAGATGAACCCCAACAACTTGGAAAGGTGGATCTCTCTCACACGTACCAACACAGACTATCCCCCAATTTAACTGATCCCCAAAGGTTTTTGATTAAATAGCGGAATAGAAAATATGATCCCAAAAAAGTGTATGTATATCACACGTACACAACCACACTAGGCCCCAATTACTATTGTTTGTACCCCTAAAAGGCTAGGAGTAGGGGGAGTATGGAACAGGCAGCACCCTCAAACCTTCAGAAGTATGAGATGAACCCCAACAACTTGGAAAGGTGGATCTCTCTCACACGTACCAACACAGACTATCCCCCAATTTAACTGATCCCCAAAGGTTTTTGATTAAATAGCGGAATAGAAAATATGATCCCAAAAAAGTGTATGTATATCACACGTACACAACCACACTAGGCCCCAATTACTATTGTTTGTACCCCTAAAAGGCTAGGAGTAGGGGGAGTATGGAACAGGCAGCACCCTCAAACCTTCAGAAGTATGAGATGAACCCCAACAACTTGGAAAGGTGGATCTCTCTCACACGTACCAACACAGACTATCCCCCAATTTAACTGATCCCCAAAGGTTTTTGATTAAATAGCGGAATAGAAAATATGATCCCAAAAAAGTGTATGTATATCACACGTACACAACCACACTAGGCCCCAATTACTATTGTTTGTACCCCTAAAAGGCTAGGAGTAGGGGGAGTATGGAACAGGCAGCACCCTCAAACCTTCAGAAGTATGAGATGAACCCCAACAACTTGGAAAGGTGGATCTCTCTCACACGTACCAACACAGACTATCCCCCAATTTAACTGATCCCCAAAGGTTTTTGATTAAATAGCGGAATAGAAAATATGATCCCAAAAAAGTGTATGTATATCACACGTACACAACCACACTAGGCCCAAATTACTATTGTTTGTACCCCTAAAAGGCTAGGAGTAGGGGGAGTATGGAACAGGCAGCACCCTCAAACCTTCAGAAGTATGAGATGAACCCCAACAACTTGGAAAGGTGGATCTCTCTCACACGTACCAACACAGACTATCCCCCAATTTAACTGATCCCCAAAGGTTTTTGATTAAATAGCGGAATAGAAAATATGATCCCAAAAAAGTGTATGTATATCACACGTACACAACCACACTAGGCCCCAATTACTATTGTTTGTACCCCTAAAAGGCTAGGAGTAGGGGGAGTATGGAACAGGCAGCACCCTCAAACCTTCAGAAGTATGAGATGAACCCCAACAACTTGGAAAGGTGGATCTCTCTCACACGTACCAACACAGACTATCCCCCAATTTAACTGATCCCCAAAGGTTTTTGATTAAATAGCGGAATAGAAAATATGATCCCAAAAAAGTGTATGTATATCACACGTACACAACCACACTAGGCCCCAATTACTATTGTTTGTACCCCTAAAAGGCTAGGAGTAGGGGGAGTATGGAACAGGCAGCACCCTCAAACCTTCAGAAGTATGAGATGAACCCCAACAACTTGGAAAGGTGGATCTCTCTCACACGTACCAACACAGACTATCCCCCAATTTAACTGATCCCCAAAGGTTTTTGATTAAATAGCGGAATAGAAAATATGATCCCAAAAAAGTGTATGTATATCACACGTACACAACCACACTAGGCCCCAATTACTATTGTTTGTACCCCTAAAAGGCTAGATGAGGAGTA
This sequence comes from Pelophylax lessonae, assembly GCF_965119305.1. Lineage (NCBI taxonomy): Eukaryota > Metazoa > Chordata > Amphibia > Anura > Ranidae > Pelophylax > Pelophylax lessonae. The sequence goes on from NC_138774.1 coordinate 130,929,831, forward strand.
GGGGGAGTATGGAACAGGCAGCACCCTCAAACCTTCAGAAGTATGAGATTGTGTTCACTGTACCCCACAAAGATTGAGTTCACTGCACCCCACAATGATTGTGTTCACTGCACCCCACAAAGATTGTGTTCACTGCACCTCACAAAGATTGTGTTCACTGTACCCCCCAAAGATTGTGTTCACTGCACCCCACAAAGATTCTGTTCACTGTACCCCACAAAGATTGTGTTCACTGCACCCCAAAAAGATTGTGTTCACTGCACCCCAAAAAGGATGTTGTTCACTGCACCCCAAAAAGGATGTTGTTCACTCCACCCCAAAAAGATTGTGTTCACTGCACCCCACAAAGATTGTGTTCACTGCACCCCAAAAAGATTGTGTTCACTGCACCCCAAAAATGATTTTGTTCACTGCACCCCAAAAAGGATTTTGTTCACTGCACCCCAAAAAGGATGTTGTTCACTCCACCCCAAAAAGATTGTGTTTACTGCACCCCACAAAGGATTTTGTTCACTGCACCCCAAAAAGATTGTGTTCACTGCACCCCAAAAAGGATGTTGTTCACTGCACCCCAAAAAGGATTTTGTTCACTGCACCCCAAAAAGATTGTGTTCACTGCACCCCACAAAGGATTTTGTTCACTGCACCCCACAAAGATTGTGTTCACTGCACACCAAAAAGGATTGTGTTCACTGCACCCCAAAAAGATTTTGTTCACTGCACCCCAAAAAGATTGTGTTCACTGCAGCCCAAAAAGATTGTGTTCACTGCAGCCCAAAAAGATTGTGTTCACTGCAGCCCAAAAAGATTGTGTTCACTGCAGCCCAAAAAGATTGTGTTCACTGCAGCCCAAAAAGATTGTGTTCACTGCAGCTCACACACAGAAAAATGGATGTGGATCACTGACACCTGCCTATCTCCAATCCCACACCACACAGCAATATCGATTGTAGTTTGTAGAACACAGTTTCCCTAAAATTCAGCAGACTCTGTCCCTAACAGGATTGAGAAGAGATCGTAGATCAGGATTGAGTGCAGATTCACCCCACCCCCCACACAGCAATATCGATTGTAGTTTGTAGAAGACACTGACCCTATAATTCAGCAGACTCTATCCCTAAAATGCCTACAACTCGCCCTGCCTAAACACTCCGACCTGTCCCTCAATTCTATCCGGACACAAATGGTTTTTTCCTGCCTATCTTTCCCTAATCAGCAGCCAGCACGTTGATGTGTGCTCTGTCCCTGAATCTAAGCAGCATAATGACGCCGCTGCGGCTGCCTCGAACTTATAAAGACTTGGTCACATGCTTCAGACGGCCAATCACAGCTACTGAGACATTTGCAGGCATGGCTGGGATGGCTTAAGGCACACCAGTTAAACGATTGTTGATTGGCTGTTGAAAGCCCGCCATGAAAAGAGCGCCAAAGCATGCAAAACCCGGAAATAAAACGACCGAACACGGATTTTTACCCGAACATACAGTAAAGTGTCCGTGTCCGTGTTCGGGTACAAAAAATCCAATTATTCGGTACGAACACGAATAATACAGTCCGTGTTCGCTCAACACTATTCACAACTTTACTGAACAATACTAGAGTAGGAATGAGTGAACTGGCCTGGGTTCAGTTCACTGGACATTTTCCAAACCCATCTATAAATTCACAAACTCTGAACATAGGGCCAAAACCCCACTGGAGTCTAAGGGATAAGAAACTTTCCTTTTCTCTATTGTTTTACAAGGCTAGTTTGCTAGCTTTTGGAAAGCTTTAAATGATTTTTAATAACATGCTAGGAGTGCCTTTAAACTGCACATGATGTATGTACCTGTTGAATGTACTTCAACAAAACAACAAACAGGGATATCTCCCTTGATTGACCAATATTACATTTTCATTGAATCTATAATAAAATGTGTATTAAAATAATCAGTATTTGTTTATGGGGGGATTTACTAAAACTGGAGCACACAGAATTATGTACAGCTTTGCATAGTAACCAATCAGCTTCCAACTTCAGCCTTTTCATTTAGGCTGGGTCCACACTGTTCTGACATGGAAGTTGGATGACTTCATGTCCGACTTCCATGCAACTTCAATGAGCAGGATCTGACTTTGATCCAACAATACCATGCACTTTGAGTCTGGTATAGATCTTGAGAGGGGGAACCCTACGCCAAAAAAAAAAAAATAACAGTGTGCCCCCCCCCAAAACCATATCAGACCCTTTGATCTAAAATTAATTTTAAGGGGAAACCCCACGCCTAAATAAAATCCATACCAGACCTTTATCTGAGCATGCAGCCTGGCAGGTCAGGAAAGAGCGGGAACAAGTGAGCGCCCTTCTCTCCTGGACCTTACCAGGCCACATGCCTTCAACATGGGGGGGGTGCTTTGGGGCAGAGGGCCTCTCCCCGACAATCCTGAGTGGTGGTTGTGGGGGTCTGCCGGCAGGGGACTTATCGGAATCTTGAAGCCCCCTTTAACAAGGGGGCCCCAGATCCCATCCTCCTCTATGTGAATGAGTATGGGGTACATTGTACCTCTATTCATTCATCCAAAAAAATGTCAAAAATAAATAAAAACAGTACACAGTTTTTTGACAAAGTCCTTTATTAAAGTAGCTCCAACGTGTCTCAGGTGATGTCTTCTCCTGCCGCTAGCTCCTGCTGTTGTGTTAGCTCCCGCTGTTGTGTTAGCTCCCGTGTGTACTATTTCTTATATAGCCAGGGGGCATAGCCATCCGCTGATGTCATCTGGAAACCCCCCCCTGATATGTCACCACGCCATCATTCCCGCTCACTTGCCCCCCCCTCTTTCCTGACCTGCTGGGCTGCATGCTCAGATAAGAGCCTGGTATAGATTTTGGGGGGCCCCATCCACTCTTTTTTTTTTTGGCGTGGGGGGTTTCCCTTAAAATCCATACAAGACCAAAGGGTCTGGTATGGTCCTGGGGGGGGGGGGGGGCTTAACACCATTTTTTTTTAATTTTGGCATGGGGTTCTCCTTTAAAATCCTCAGAGCACAAGTCGCATGTCACAAGTCGGATCAATTAGGATAATGATCCAACTTTGATTTGCAATGATATTAAATGGGCTTAAGTTGGACCAAAATGAAAAAGGTTCCTGCACTAAAGTTGGACTGACTTGTGTTGGACCAGTTAACCACTTGCCGACCGCCGCACGACTATCTACGTGGGCGGTCAGCCCCTCACAGGCAAAGTGACGTAGGTCTACGTCGCTCGCCTGTGAGGGTTTAGGGAGCGAGCGCGCGCCGCCGGAGGCGCGCTCCCGCTCCCGCGTGGTCACGGACCCCCCCGCGCGCGTGACCGGCGGACCCGATCGCCGCCGGCCACTCTGCGATCGGCGGGGGAGAGGGAGAAAGTCAGGCAGCTTGTGTAAACAAGCTGCCTGTCATTCTCCTCTCTGTATGAGAGCTGATCACATGGATCTACTATGTAGATCCATTGATCACTCCTCATACAGTTGAAGCCACAGCCAATCACAGTTAGAATCACGCCCCTAGGGACACACACAGCCCCTCCCTCTCAAATAAAGTTAACCCCTTCACTACCAGTGCATTTTTACAGTAACAGTGCATATGTATAGCACTGATTACTGTAGAAATGTCACTGGTAACCCCAAAAGTGTCAAAAATGTCAGTCAAGGGTCCGATCTGTCCGCCGCAATGTCGCAGTACCGCAAAAAAAATCGCAGATCGCCGCCATTACGCGTTAAAAAAAAAAACAACAAAAATGACAAAAATCTTTCCCTTTGTTAGTAAACGCAATAACTTTTGCGCAAACCAATCAAAATACGCTTTTTGCGATTTTTTTTACCAAACATAGGTAGCATAAAACAAATTGGCCGAAAATATTAAAAAATTTTGATTTTTACATTTTTTTTTGGGGGAATTTCATATAAAAAAAAGGGAAAAATATTGCTATTTTTGCAAAATTTACGCTCTTTTTTTGTTTATAGCGCGTGATCAAAAAATCGCACAGGTGATCAAATACCACCAAAAGAAAGCTCTGTTTGTGGGAAAAAAAGGACGCCAAATTCGTTTCGGTACAGCGTCGCACGACCGCGCAATTGTCCGTTAAAGTCACGCAGTGCCGAATCGCAAAATGCCCTCTGGTCGTTTAGCAGCCAAATCCTCCGGGGCTTAAGTGGTTAAGACCACTCTCATATGGAACAATTTATTTTTACATGTCATGCAACATGTGCTCCCAAAGTCGTTGCACCATTGTGAACCGGGTCTTTAAGTGCTTTTAAGGCTCCATTCACACTTGTGCAACTTGTCATGTAACTTTGAACATCAAAGTTGCATGACAAGTCGTTCCCCATATATTCCAATAATATCCCATTCATATATGCACGACTTAAAGTTGCAGCAACTTCAAAGTAGTTCATGCACTACTTTGGTCCGAATTTCATGCAACTTGAGAGCCATAAACTTCAATGTTAACCTAGGAAGTTGCATGAAATGTCATACCTGAATGTTAGAAAATGCAACTTGTGTGCAACAGTTGTCCACTGGTCTAAGCCAAAGTTGTATCCAGGTTGCACCCATCCAAGGTTGCATCAAAGTTGTAACAAAGTTGCAATCCAAAGTTGGTACAACATTTGAGTCATATAAGTGTGAATAGAGCCTTAACCTCAGTCATTAAATCTGAACAAAGCACATATAGCTGTAGTGTTTACTTGTCTCTCTCCAAAGCTCTCAGTGTCTTTTCTCTCTAGTGCTTTTTCCTCTGTTATCAGCATGTATCATTTTTGATAAGTTATCCTGGGGAAGAGAGCTCAGCACATAGCTTGCCTGTCCACAATACAGCTCTGTATTGTTCCTTCCTTCCCGTGCCCTGTGTGAAGGGGAGTGTGTCCTTTTTCTCCAATCAGCTCTCATACACTGTACAAGAGCTCAAACTACAGTTCCCCGCCCCCTCATCTGTGCTCCTGACAGACAAAGAAGGGTTTTATCTAAATTCAGCACATTTGAAGGGATGTAAAAAAAGTGAAGACTGCAGATAAACAAGTAAAAGCTAAGTAGGAGGATATTTTGTATTTCTGTGTATCATCTGAGGCTATTCACTTCACCGGGTATTTGTGAGGGTTTACAACTACTTTAAGCTTTCAAAAAAAAAATCTAGAAGCTGATTGGTTACTATGCAAAGCTGCACCAGGTTCTTTGTTCTACAGTTTTAGTAAATCCCCCCACTGTGTTCTAATTCCCACTGATGCAGACTGGCACAAGAGAGTTTCTGGATCTAAGGGTTAAAAAGACACTTCTTTTGGGGGGCATGAATGCCAGCAGAACAAGATGATGGCTTAATCCTCCAGCTCCGCTCAGCCTTAGAACTCAAAGCAACAGCCTGCATTCTACGACAGCTTGACCCCTTCTTCCCTACAGTGGAGGGGAGCCTGTACATGTGGCAACAGGATGGTATAAGTAAATTTGGAAGATAACCGCGCTATGCTAATGTACAAATAAGCAGCAGCTTATAGTGTGACAAACTCCTTATTACATGGATTGCACTTAAGGTGTAAATTTCACCATTGGGTGTACATTTGTGATATATGCACCCATAACAATTATACAGTGTTACACTATGGGATCTTGTATAATTTTTTACATGCACGTGGTCCATGTTTGTTGAGCTTTTCCTGTCGTCTGAGGTTTGAATTTATTCAAAGGTCTATCCTATTGAAGATCCTGGGAGCATACACCTTTAAATCAGGCACTTGATATACCTCAATCTGGTAAGCAGTCTGCGTATCTAGTGGCTGTTCCTTGCAATAGGAGTGATCTAACACTTTGGAATCTCACACGGACTACTGGATTGATCCCGCTGAGTTTTTCAGCAGTTTTTGTGCTCAAGATCAATTTTGACCTTTAGACATTTTTATTTGTCACTGTTGATTTTTTGGGTCCTTATAGGGACTATTGAACTTTAAATAACTCTACACACAACTTGCTTTACACACTTCCTGGTTGGGTGTATGTCACATTCAAGTTGTTGTTATTATTATTATTTTTATTCACTGTATATTTCAAGTATTTAACTTGGTATTTTCACCATATATAATATTTTGTGTGTTATAGCACAAATTCACTGCTTAGCGCGGCTTACCTTGATATAACAGGATGGTATGTTCAATAAGAAAAACCACTTCAGGTCATGCTGCCTCAGCCGGCCATGCAGCGGAGCCAAGATGGCGCCCTCCTCACTAAAAGCCGATGGCTTTGAGGAACCCACAAGAGAACAGGAGGACATGGAGCTCAGCACCTACCCCAGGCTTGCCCCATTACTCACCTGCGGACAGAGGTAAGTGGGCAGCTCAATCTCAAGCACTTTCTCCCGCTAAGGCACCCCATTGGAATGTCCCTGCAGATGTACCTGCACAGTTCATTTTAAGCCTTGATTTGGCAAACCTTTGCCCAATCAGGGCACAGTGAATAGCTGGTTGTTAAGGACTGGGGCTGCACCCTTACCAACCGATGAGTCATCAGCTGTCAATGAGCTTCTCCGCTGACAGTTGAATTAAAAACAAATACATTGCTGGCAATAAGAAAGTGAAAAAAATAAAAAATAAAAAATAAAAAAACGGTGTGGGGTCCCCTCCATAAGCCTTACCAGACCCTTGTCCGAGAATGCAGCCTGGCAGGCTAGGAAAGGAGGGTGGAGGGGGGGCTTTCAGTTTGGATGCAAGGAAATTTCCCAGAAGCTACCCCTCCTGAACAATACCGGGTCACATGCCCTCAATATGCCCTCACCCCAAAGCACCTTGTCCCCATGTTGATGGGGACAAGGGCCTCATCTCCACAACCCTGGCAGTTATGGGGCACTAATAGATTTAGTGTGCCGCTCTGGCTCAATCAACATGGGGAGTAAGTAACACTTGGTTGTAGGGGTCTGCGGGCAGGGGGCTTATCGGAATCAGGAAGCCCCCTTTAACAAAAAAGTAACAGTGTCTTCCAATGTAAATCCATCAACAATCACAACACCCGCCACACCACCAGACCCAAAAAAGAAACTCCACCGTCATCTAAGGCAAATCGCCAAATTCATGGCTTGCTGTTTGACAGTTTTTATATAGGTAAAGGACAGGGCCACCTGGTGGTGACATCACTTGGTGGCACTGCCCCTATGTGACATCACCGACCCAGCATTTATTTTTTCTTTTTTAAAAGGAATTGTCAAAAACTGCCTGCTGTTTTTATTTATTTTTACTTTTTTGGTGAATGGGTAGGGGTACTATGTACCACATACTCATTCACATGGACCCCTAGCCCCAAAGAACCCCCCCATGTTGAGGGCATGTGGCCCAGAATGGTTAAGGAGGGGAGGGCGCTTGCTTGTCCCCCCTTTCCTGAGTTGCCAGGCTGCATGCTTGGATAAGGGCCTGGAATCGATTTTGGAGGGACCCCGTGCTTTTTTTTTATTTTAGCAAGGGCCTGGTATGGATTGGGGAGGGACCCCATGCCGCTTTTTTTTTTTAAACATTTTTCTATTGCTGGCAATGGTATTTTGTATTGCCCGCAATGTAAATGGCATTTCATTCATCATTTAAAAATGTCCGTTTTGCTTCAGTAGGTTTTGTCCATGGTACAGATGTGCCACTTTACAGGCAGACTAATTGGACCCCCAGGCACTATATTTAAAGGAATTTTTCATTTTTATTGATGCACTTTAAGCATCATTAAAATTACTGCTCCTGTAAATGTATTTATTTATTTTTTTAAGTTTGCATTGATACATGTCCCCCAGGGCAGTACCTGGATCCCCTTACTCTTTTTATGGCCAATAACTTGCATATAAGCCTTCAAAATGGGAACTTTTATTTTTCAAAATTCAGGTCCCATAGACTTTAATAGGGTTTTCTATTCGGATAAGAACTTTTTTCTCTGTTCGGAAGTTCTAGTGCGAACCGAACAGGTGGTGTTTGGCCCATCTCTATTGCTTAGCTGTCCATCCTGCCAGTGATTAGCCTGCATCAGAGCAAGCATTAAAGTATCACTCTAAATGCGCTTAGTGGATTTTGTTTTTTTCCTTCTCCCCCCCCCCCCCCCCCCCCCAGAAACACAGGTTGTTAGACACTCTACATTGAGTTAAACAGTATATTTTACGTTTACTTATTTTTCCTGCTGATTCTTACATTACTTGTATCATTACATTGACTAGTTATAACAACCGTTATTTGTGATCTATAATTCATATGCAGTTGATTGAGTTATGAAATTATCAGGTGTTGTCCCCCTCCCTCCCCAGGTTCATTTTGACGACTACCCAATATGTCTATTAATATCACATCCCTGAATTCCAAGGGCTTAAACTCTCAATTCCAACAAAATTTGCTATGGAAAAAAGCCCTCAGACATAACTCTGACCTCATATATGCACAGTAGACTAATTTTACCTCTCACAAACTTCTGTATTATTCCTACAAGCAGTTCCCACACTGTTTTTTGCTAACTCTCATATGAAGAAAGCTGGTGTCTTTATTACCATACGTTCCTCAGTATGTTTCCAATTGCTCTACTTGATCCCTATGGTAGATACCTTATCCTAAATAGAGATGGCCTTGCGGTTCGCCCGGCGGTCGGTTCGCGGCTAATTTTGCTTGTTCACAAATTCGCAAAAAGTTGGACTTTTGCCGATGTTCGCGAATATGTTCGCGCCGCCATTTTCTTTTTCATTCAGAAGAACTTTGACCCATGACACAGCCGTCAGGTGGAACGGGACAGCCAATTGAAACATTTCAGCACATGGACATGCCCCCTACCCTATAAATAGACCTGAGCTGTCGGCAATTTCACATTCTGCTTTTAGCCAATGTAGGGAGAGGTCTGCTGTATGCATCAGGGAGAGATTGCCAGACACAAATAGCTCTGTTAAGATCCACAAAAGTCCTTTTCAGGGCTGGTATTTCGGTATAGGTCTACTCGTATCTTTTCAGGTTAGGGGCAGGTATCCAGTCGGTGCTTTAGGGGCAGTTAGAGATCGGCAGCAGTCACACAAATCACTCTGTTAATGTCCACAAAAGTCCTTTTCAGGGCTGGTATTTCGGTATAGGTCCAGTCTCTCTTCAGTATAGGGACAGGTATCCAGTCTGTGCTTTAGGGGCAGTTAGAAATCGGCATCTGCAGTGACACAAATCGCTCTTTTAATGTCCAAAAAAGTCAATTAAAGGGCTGCAATTTTTTTGGTATTGCTGGGCAGTGCACTATATAGGGTGGGGGAGGGGGGTAATCCAGGGTATAATATACTTTGTAGAAAGCATATTATAGTGGATTAGTAGTATTATTGTGCACTGTGCAGCATTGTGACAGGTGTGGTGACTGAGCGTTGCTGCAGCTCTGACGGGAATAATAATAAAGGGGCACTCTGACCGCAATATTAAAGGGGCACTCTGACCGCAATATTAAAGGGGCACTCTGACTGTAATATTAAAGGGAAACTCTGACCGCAATATTAAAGGGGCACTCTGGCGGGAATAATAAAGGGTCACTCTGACCGCAATATTAACCACTTGCTGACCGGTCACGTTGACCGTACTGCTCGATATCGTCCAGCGACGTAGAACTACGTCCCTGGACTCCTCCCCTTGTGAGCGCCGCGCGCGCCGCTGGAGGCTTGCTCCCGCTGTATTCAGTCACAGCGGGAGTCGGGCCAGGGGAGGAGCAATAAAAATTACATAAATTTACCGTAGTTAGTAGCTGCGATAACTTTTGCGCAAACCAATCAAAACACGCTTATTGCGATTTTTTTACCAAAAATATGTAGCAGAAAACAAATTGGCCTAAAATGTTAAAAAATGTGGATTTTTACATTTTTTGGGGGGGAATTTCATATAAAAAAATGTGAAAAATATTGTTAATTTTTTAAAATTGTCGCGCTTTTTTTGTTTATAGCGCAAAAAGTAAAAATCGCACAGGTGATCAAATACCACCAAAAGAAACCTCTATTTGTGGGGAAAAAAGGACATCAATTTAATTTGGGTACAGCATCGCACGACCGTGCAATTGTCCGTTAAAGTAACTCAGTGCCGAATTGCAAAATGTGGCCTGGTCAGGAATGGGGTAAAATCTTCTGGTCTTAAAGCGGTTAAAAATACGCTCATTGAATATTTTTGTCAAAGACATGTAGCTAAATACATTTTGGCCTAAATATATGACAAAAATTTAATATATTGGATATTTTTTAACTGTCAAAGTAGAAAAATATTGTTATTTTTTCAAAATTGTCGCTTTTTTTATTAATATCGCAAAAAATGAAAATCGCACAGGTGATCAAATACCACCAAAAGAAAGTTTTGTTTGTGGGAAAAAAAGGACGTAAATTTTGTTTGGGTGCGGCGTTGCATGACCGCGCAATTGTCAGTCGCACAGTGCCGAATCGCAAAAAGTGGCCTGGACGTAGGACAGCAAAATCCTCCCGTGGTAAAGTGGTTAAAGGGGCACTCTGACGGAAATAATAAAGGGGCACTCTGATGGGAATAATAAAGGGGCACTCTGACCGCAATATTAAAGGGGAACTCTGATCGCAATATTAAAGGGGCACCCTGACGGGAATAATAAAGGGGCACTCTGACCTCAATATTAAAGGGGCACTCTGACCACAATATTAAAGGGGCACTCTGACAGGAATAATAAAGATGCACTCTGACTGGAATAATAAAGGGGAACTCTGATCGGGACACATAAAGGGGCACTCTGATGGGAACACACTGGATGTAAAGGGGCACTCTGATGGGGACACACTGGATGTAAAGGGGCACTCTGACGGGGACACACTGGATGTAAAGGGGCACTCTGATGGGGGCACATTGGATGTAAAGGGGCACTCTGACGGGGACACACTGGATGTAAAGGAGCACTCTGATGGGGACATGGATGTAAAGAAGGGATTCTGACAGGGGCACACTGGATGTAAAGGAGGACTCTGATGGGGACACGGACACAGGCTGAATGATGGCGGGGGACACGGGCTGCATGACAGCAGTGACATGGGCTGAATGACGGGGGAATACAGACTGGATGAGGGGGGACACAGGCTGACACAGGCTGACAGTGTGTCCCTGTCAGAGTGCCCCTTTATATCCAGTGTGTCCCCGTTATGTGGGCTAATTTTTTGGGGCCTATACAGGCTGACACTTACTTCTGTATCCTGTGAATGCGTAATGTACCTCTAGCCACCAAATACTACGTTCTTAGCCGTCAGGTAAACCCATGTGGGCTAATTTTTGGGGCCTATACAGGCTGACACTTACTTCTGTATCCTGTGAATGCCTAATGAACCTTAAGCCACAGAATACTACGTTCTTAGCTGTCAGGTAAACCCATGTGGGCTAATTTTTGGGGCCTATACTGGCCGACACTTACTTCTGTATCATGTGAATGCCTAATGTCCTTCAGCCACAGAATACTACATTCTTAGCTGTCAGGTAAATGCATGTGGGCTACTTTTTGGGGCCTGGAATGGCCGACACTTACTTCTTTATCTGTGAATGCCTAATTTTTCAGACTGGAATTGAAAATCAATGGGTCTGTAAAGGTTCCGCCAAGTTGTGGAATGGATGTGGACCCATTTTACAAATGTGTGAATGGACCCTATATGTATTAGACATGTATTTACCGGCTGCTGTCAGTTCTGGCTGATTTATGAAAAAAAAAAAAAATAATTTTTGCTGTAAAAAAAAAAAATTTAGGGCAACTTTTCCAATTGCAATACTTCTGTTATGACATTGTCCATGTGCTGGGACTATTTGTGCACAGCTAGTACGTCTTTTGTGGCTGCAAATATGACCTAAAGGTTTTTAAAGTTTGCCTTCCATTAAAGTCAATGGGGCCCGCCGCAAACTCGCGATTCGCGGACTTTTGAGTAAATTTGCGGCTGACGTTCGCGAACCGCCCCGGCCGATGTTCGTCCATCACTAATTCTAAATACCTCCATTAACTATCTCACTATGACTATTGTAAATATCTATACCCCAAATACCAACCAAAACCAGTTTTATAAAACTGTAATGGGAAAACTAGAACCTTTTCGAGAAACCACCCTAGTCATCTGTGGTGACTTTTATCATGTAGTAGACCTAGTTTTAGACTTCTCAAATCCATCCATCAAACAATCTCTCTCTTCTCTCTTTCAGTTTGAAGACCTGTATGACTCATGGAGTTGTCTTCACGACACAGAAAAGAATTACACCTTCTACTCACACACCCAAAAGTCTTATTCTCGGATAAACATGTTTCTGGTCGATAAACACACCCTCCTCTCAGTTCAAGAAGCCAAAATTGACATCATTACATGGTCTGACCATGCTTCAATATTGCTTAAATTATTCCCTCCTCATTCTACAGAGAATGGGAAGATGTGGTGGCTCAACACCTCCTTTTGTCTCTCACCCGCTTCTCGAGAAAAATGTCACATCCTAGATTGAAAAATATTTTTTACTTGATACTGGTCATGTATATAATCCCCCAGACTGTTGGAATGCCCATATGGCATATCTTAAAGGCCTTCTTATCAAACTAGGGGCTCATGAGAAAAGACAACCACTCAAAATCTATTAGAACAAATATGCACTCTTGAAACTGCCGACAAAACTCAACCCTCTTTAAACCTTGATTCTGAATTATGCACAGGCAAACACTCAGTGAAGACCTTCATCCAAACTTTAACCTATCCCTAAAAAGGCTTAGACTACACTTCTATTGAACAAATCGGGAGCCTGCTTTGTAAAACAACTCAAACGTAATTTAGTACACACTAAAATTCCATACCTCACCTCCTCTTCTCGTGCTCGCTTCACTAACCCTAAAGACATCGCCAACTGATTCAGTTTGTTCTATGCCAACCTATATAACCTCACCACCTTTGGTGGAGTCCTGTCCTCTACATCAGAGGATATTGCACAATTCATAGATCACTTACACTTACGATCATTATCCCCAAAACAACTACAAACCCTCTCTAACTCCTTCCTTTTATCGGAAGTAGAACAAGCTATTGCCTCCCTCCTGCTACATAAAGCTCCTGGCCCCGATGGCTTCAGTGATTAATGTTACAAACTGTTTTCTAAGCTGCTTGCTCCCCATCTTTGTCAATCCTTTAACCATATTGTCGCTATAAGCTCCATCCCTACAGAATCTCTCGAGGCTACCATCACAACAATCCCCAAACCTGGCAAACCATCAGACGACCCTCCCCACTACAGACCCATCTCACTATAAAATACTGACATTAAACTTTATGCTAAACTTTTATTTAAGACTCTCTAATACTATTCCACACCTAGTGCATCCTTATCAGGTGGAATTTGTGACTGGTAGGCAAGCATCAGATGGTACCTGTTGCTACATTGATCTGCTATAATGGGTGGAACATCATTCAATTCCTTCTCTGTTCATCTCACTAGATGCAGAGAAGGCATTTGATAGGGTTGACTGGAACTTCCTCAAAGCAGTTCTACTAAAATTTGGCTTCTCTGACCCGATTCTCAAAGCCATAATGGCTTTTTATTCCTCCCCCAGTGCAAGAGTTGTAACTTTAGGTATCTTATCTGACTCCTTCCACATATCTAATGGAACCCATCAGGGCTGCCCTCTCTTCCCTTTAATCTTTACCCTAATTACGGAACCACTGGCCCACTCCATCTGTACCAACCCCTCTATCTCTAGCATTGAAGTTGGCGATCTCACCCACAAAATTGTCCTCTACGCCGAAGATTTGATCATCTCTATAACCAACCCCGCCCAACCCCCCCTTACCTCCCCCCCCACCATTCTGGAAGTGATTCTAACTCTAAAACATCACGTTCTCATGGAATATATGCATGCCAAAGACAATCTCCAAATTCCTGCATTCCTTAGAAAATAGGATCCTTGGTTTGCCCATCCTAAATGCTCACATTTACCTACCTTAATTTAGTTATTGTTTGGCTTAGCAATACAGTCTCAACACCCAACAGGATTACCTGCCTATATACCCTCACACCTGGTGTCGTCCTAAACATTATAGGCAGCACATTTCTTTTAAATTTATCACTATGTAATAATACACTTGACAACTTGAACAAGTTTACATCTTATACCCTTTTGTCACAGTTTGAACCTTGTACTTACTTCCTAATTGCTTTTGTTTATGGAAATATATTTTGACTCTGTATCACCAGAAAACTTGAATAAAACTTATAGTTAAAAAAACTACTTATTTTAAACATTTACATTTGCATTTAGAATCATTTTTGACACAATTGATCTATTTTCATCTTGGATTTCATACTTGAAACCTTTATGCTGCTATCTAGATTAAATCTCTGTTGCTGCCAGTGTCCTTTCAGAATTTTTTTTTTCTTAATGTTTTTTTTTTTCATTGAAATAAACTATTTTCCCTTATCAAGCATCATTCTCTTTTTGAACACCTATACATTGCCTGCACATGTTGAAGCATGAGAGTAAGGATGCTCAGTGAGGTTCTGCTAAAAATATAACCCTTAACCTGAACCTAACCCCTAATACTAATCCTAAACTTCAGACAAAATGTTTGCTGCCTATTTAAAAATTAAATTATTCTTAGAGTGATCAATACTATTTTGATAAAACAAATGACAAAAATTCTATCATACCGACAATGCCATTTGTTTAACAAATTTCCTAATCTGCAATATTGTTATATTAGCTGTCATGAAGGGATTTTTACTTGGAATAGAGGCATAGACGATAAGTGTGTGTGTGTGGGGGGGATAATGGGATCTAAACCGCCCCCAGATGCCAGGGCCAGTGCTAGGGGAATACAAGCAGAACACCCACTTTTTGGGCTTAGACAGCACTATGCAGCCCCCCCAGTCACCTGGTAATTCAGTGATGATGTCTTACAAACACCACTTCACATGCCTCTCTTAAAGGAAGACAGTGCTATGCATTGCTAAGCTAATGCTCAGGGTGGGCGACATTGTTGTCAATTCATTGTTCACAATTTCATGTGCTCCTGTTTTTCTGCCTGTTCCACAGTCCCAGCCAGTCGCTCTGTTCTCTCTGTAGCTCCTTCACTCTAAGGCAGCAGCTCCACTCAGGACAGTCAGTGAGCTATGGAGTGAGTTTGCAGAAGAGACGATAATGAATACAGCCAATGCATTCTTCATAATTGTAGCAGGCACTCATACTGTTTGGGAAACAGTAGATTGGAAAAAGTGTTTACGGTGCTAAAGATTATGCCTGTTCCCATCTACATGAGCAATGTACCTTGGGTCATCAGTGATTTAACTCTTTCATATCAATAGTTAAATTTGTCATTAAAGTCCCAGTGAGTTTACAGCTTGCTAATAGTGATAAGCACCATGCCCTTTCAGACCTACAACAGGAACAAGTCCTTCTTCTTGTGCTGGGATGAAGTGCCTTTTGATTTTGTGGAGTGCTTTATAATATCCAGCTATAGTAGACTAATTCTGATTGAGGCAACCTACTTCCTGTGTCTAGGTGTGAATGGCACTTGCCACTCTGCAGTCACAGTGTACAGAGTGCAGTCAATCTGGGGTATAGCAACTCTACAGCTGGACCTAGTAGGTAACAGTGGCCCTTTGGCTGGAAGGGGAGAAGCACTGTGAGGTAATGGCAGGGCGTGTTGGAGGCAGGTAATGTAACACTTTGTCTCTCAGGTGCCCAGCACAGTAGTCTGGCCAACTCTTACAATGTTCACTTGTTTTTTGCTGGATGCTGTGCAAGTGTTCTACTGTGAATTACATTACAGATTGTATTGTTGTTTGATGGGACTGTATTTTCTATGTGTTCATTTTGCTCTAGGCCGAGTCCCTGATATGACTGTCATTACTCATTCAAGTATGAATGAACCTATTAGGTAACTGTAACTACCCTTTATTTTCCACTTTTTTCCCCCCAAAACTTACAGGTGTCATACTTGGGAATTGTGCTGAG
The DNA here is from genome assembly GCF_965119305.1 of Pelophylax lessonae. Lineage (NCBI taxonomy): Eukaryota > Metazoa > Chordata > Amphibia > Anura > Ranidae > Pelophylax > Pelophylax lessonae. The sequence goes on from NC_138774.1 coordinate 130,945,767, forward strand.
GTTTGCACATGTCAGTGAAGCTCTTGTTGGCAGATTTTGTGGATGCAAGGACTGTATATATGTTTCTTTGTACATGGTGAGCAGACTCAAGTTGTAAGACCATCCCACAGTGCAATTTTCCCAAACCCACAATTCACCTTGGTGCATTGCATGCAAATCCTCATTTGTCTCCTCTGGATGTGCAAAGCTGGGCCCCTCAGAAAAAAAAATATCTACGCTCCGGTTTACTACATCTAAGTTACTAAGATTCTTCACTGCCTATTTATTTATATTTTCAGATTTGTTTCATCCCACTGAGTTTAAACAGAGAAGCCAATGGGTTAATTTCCAAACGAAATGGTGAAGTTGAAGTGTATCATGACTGTTTTCCATGCAATGCATCCATTATTCATGGGGACAATCAGGCGGATTTGTGAAGTCAATGAAATGTGAGTTCAAGAGTGCTTGCCGTAATCCAGTACTTATTAGTAGGTCAATTTGCGGGTATATTGGTTACAGTGAACCTTGACTGGAACTGGGATGAGAGGATGTACAAGTTGCAATATATTATGTGTAAAAAAGAATCATCTTCTGAAATGACTGTTACGCAGCTTTGCACCATTCTAAACTCTCAATACAGTGGGTTTAGGTTATACAGTATATACTGGAGGCACATAAACCAATGATATTTTTAGTTTTGTTTCTTGACTTAATGTGATTTAATAAGCTGTGAAACTTTCAGGATATATTTTGTAGTTTACTATGTTAAAATAAACTAAAAGTAAAAACTTTGTTTCATATTTTTTTGTATCACAAATGGAAAATGTTGAGCTCCATAAACCATACCACTGCATGTTTCAGCTGTCTTAAAATGCTAGCTGAACATAAGGAGATTCACATTGAGCATGAAAAACTTAATTTGGCCTTTTGAAGACAAAACCGGTTCTGACATTTTCTACATTCTCTCCCTAAACCGTCATGCTTTTGCAGACCTATTTCAATCTTCAAACAGGTATGTCAGGGAAGGGGCACACTTTTCACATCATACCATCTTCTTTTGCAGCACAGGGTACCTCCAATGCTTTCCATCCAAATTTTTATTTTATTTTTTTTTCCAAAAGACCAAAGGAACAGCATATTTCTGTTTGCCCACCTTTCCTTAATCACCAGTAGCACACTTCAAGAAAGAAAAAAAAGGAAAATAATGATAAGACCCTTATGGTTCTTATGAAGATCTTCCCACAGGTTGATGTTACCTACCTGGTAGAATTGCCACAAGACTAAAGGTACCCTCCTTCATATCTTTTAAGACAATTCTGTACTAGCCTCTTTTTGGCAACAGGTCTCCACTGTTATACATCAGCTCATGGTTATTTTGTTACCAAATAAACCAAAAGTGCTTCTACTTCATCTTACTCCTCTGTCTGAAAGAAAATTAAAGACATATTTATTAATTTGTCTCATATGTAAATATTACATCTGCACTGCTACCACTGGAGGAGCCACTGGTCCTGCCAAAATTTGAGCCCACTAACTCCTGGTGGAGTGCTCAGTCTCTAAACAGAAAGTACTTGTAAACCAAAGAGGAAAGAAAGTGCACAGTACCCTCTTGGGAGAAGCCATATGTCACCAGCACAGACTCAAAAAATGGCAACCAAAGAACAAACTTAATCTGATGATGCCCCTCTAGGAGCAGTTCCTCATGAAGCCATTCTCCCACCACAGGGATAAAGTTCCAAATACTCTACCCTGTACAGAACTTCAGAGCAGCAATATCATGTAGCCCTCTCACAAAAGCTTAGCCAGCATAGCTCTGGACTCATATTGGCCACATACTGCCCAGAAAATCTCTTCTTCGGTTTCCTTTCATACACTATGGGCTTACAGCAGCCTTCAGCCATCTCCTGGACTCTTGGCCACAGACACGCTTGCAGTAATCTTAAGAGTCTTCTATTTCCCTGGATTAAGACTTCCTCCAACTTTATTTGGGCAGTGGGGCTGTGTGAAAATCCATTTGAACCATTTTCCTCCCTTGGTTGCCATGGATAGGCAATCTGGATAAGTCCAGGCTGCACTGCACTCAGTCAATTTCCACCAGTGTCTTCTCCTCTCCCTGCACTCTTTCTCTGGCAGGGAAGGGAGCATTGAGCTGTGGGAAGTGTTAATTTTGATGTATATATGTTTTATTTAGTTTTAGTCATAGTCTTTTGAATAAAATGCCATTTTAGTTTTAGTCATATTTTAGTCTACTAAAATCTCCAGTACATTTTAGCCAACTAAAAACATTTTAGTTGACTAAAGTTTAATGGGTTAGTTTAGTTGCATTGAATTATTTAAGCATTTCTCTAGAATATCTAAACTCATTATATACTCCTGGAGAAGAAAAACCTAATAACATGTTTGGTAGTTTGGTAAAATCCCTGCAATGTACATAGATAAGATCACCCAGAGGGGAAATGTTTTTTTTCTTCTCAACAATAGTGGAGGTAAATGTGCTTACCGTTGTATGAATTTCGGAATAACACGTTTTTTGCATTTTTACCAGCAATTGTCGCTCCACATGGTTCGCAAAGGGTCTTGTTATCCTTAGCATCAAATGTAAAATGCATCCATAGATTTTCTCCTATATTTTTGCCAGTCCCAGACTCTGACACTTCTGTACAGTTTGTGCAGCAATTGGGAAAGGGAAGTAAATGGGAGTGAGAGGTCTGGACAGTCTGAGGAGGCCTGTAATGCACAGTGAGTGCTCTGGGTGGTCTGAGGAGGCTTGTAATGCACAGAGAATGCTCTGGACAGTCTGAGGACTGAAGGCTTATAATGCACAGTGCTCTAGGTGGTCTGAGGAGGCCTGTAAAGCATAGTGCTCTGGATGATCTGAGGAGGCCTGTAATGCACACAGCGCTCTGGATGGTCTGAGGAGTCCTGTAATGCACACATCGCTCTGGATGGTCTGAGGAGGACTGTATTGCACACAGTGCTCTGGACAGTCATCTTAGGAGGCCTATAATAGCACACAATGCTCTCTGGATGGTCTGAGGAAGCCTGTAATGCACACAGTGCTGTGGATGGTCATCTGAGGAGGCCTGTATTGCACACAGTGCTCTAGACAGTCATCTGAGGAGGCCTATAATGGCACACACAGTGCTCTGAACAGTTGTTTGAGGAGGCCTGTAATTGCTGCACAGTGCTCTGGATGGTTGTCTGCGAAGACCTGTAATGCTGCATAAGGCTAAGCATGCCACACCATTTAGCATGCTATGGTTGCTACCTTGCTTCCTCCACCCCAAACCTGCTCATCCATGTCTTTATTGACCCTGCTTTGTGCACTGGTGCAAAGTCATGTTGGAACTGTTTTCACCAAGTTGGGAGCATTAAATTGTACAAAATGTCTTGGTATGCTGATACCTTAAGAGTTCCCTTCACTGCATCTAAGGGGCCAAGTCAAACTCCTGAAAAACAACCCCAAACCTCAACTCTCCTTTCACCAATTAGGTTGGACCAGTGCACAAAGTAAGGTCCATAAAGACATGGATGAGCAAATTTGTGGTGGAGGAACTTGACTGGCCTGCACAGAGTCATGACCTCAACCCAATAGAACACATTTGGGATGAATTAGAGCAAAGACTGCAAGCCAGGACTTCTTGTTGATCATCTGTGCCTGACCTCACAAATGTGCCTCTGGAAGAACAGCCAAACATTCCCATAGACACACTCCTAAACCTTGTGGACAGCCTTCCCAGAAAAGGTGAAGCTGTTATAGCTGCAAAGAGTGGGTCAACTCAATATTGAACCCTACAAACTAAGACTGGGATGCCATTAAAGTTTAAAGGCAGGTGTCCCAATACTTTTAACAATATAGTGAAGTTCTGGTACACCTCTGTATGTAATACTGGGTGGATTTAGGTTATTGCATTCCTGTTACCTACACAGTAAACCTTTTATAGCATTTTTTAAACTGTGACTTTTATGCTCCTGGCTGGCAAATATAGTCTTCAGCCAGAGGTCAACAGCATGCAGTACCCACCAACTCACTGCCCCCACAGGATACACTGGCATATATCACCCATTTTGGCTCCCAAACCTAGTCTGGTCCTAATGCACAAGATAAATGATGGAAAAAAATGATTTCATGCTGCTTATCTGCTTGATTGTAGGTTTATTTATGACTCAAGAAACACAAGAAGTCAGTCATCAATATGAAATCCTTAAAGTGTTTTGCATGTGAAGATGCTCACTTTTTTATTTTTTCTAGAACATGCAATACAACGAGGTTGATTTACTAAGGGCAAACATACTGAGTACTGAAAGTGCACCCGCAAGTGTACTGCTAATGCAGTTGCGCTAGATCCAAGGGAAAACTGATATGAGGGAGCTCCACTGATTTCATCCAATCATGTTCAAGCAAAAATGCTTTTTTTTCCTTGCATGTTCCCTTCAGATCTAGAGCAACTGCACTTGCAGTGCACTTGAAGTGCAGTTGTGGGTCCATTTACAGTGCACAGGCTATTCTACTTTAGTAAATCAACCCCAATAAGCAAATACCTGTTGGGAGCACATGGGCTCCTTTCAAGCAGGTAGGAGCCAAATAGATTGCAGATTCTATAAAAGACTCAGACACTGCAAGAAGTACTGCTCCAATTGCAACCAGCATATTGCACTTTGTGTAAGCTGTTCACCTATGTACCTAGACCCACCCTGGACTTCACTGTGAAAGACATTGTCACATAGGTTAAGCACAAGTAGCTGTTTATGTACTGCACTATTAACTCAAGTAATGGTCCAATTTACATAGAATATACAGTAGCTTGATTATACTAGCTGAAAGAACTCACTGCTTCAGAGTGGAGCTAAAAGGTACTTTATGAGCTTGAATTCTGTGAAATGCTCTGTAAACATTAGTTGTGCACCACTCTATGGGCTTGCATTTAAAAGATAATACCTATAAGTACTGGGCCATAGACAGGCCAAATATTGTCTGAAAAAAAGTAGGCATCCTGGTGGGTAATAGGGAATATCTCATGAGTTGTGATTTGTATAACTTTGTCCTATCCTACTTACAGTGTTTAATCAAACCAAGTAAGGTTACAGTAAGGAATTTAAGAATTCAGTTTAGATTATAAAGATATTATTTTTTCCAAAATCTATCATATTTTTAGGCTTCAATAATATTATGGCTTAAAAAGTTATATATATATATATATATATATATATATATAACTTTTTAAGCCATAATATTATTGAAGCCTAAAAATATGATAGATTTTGGAAAAAATAATATCTTTATAATCTAAACTGAATTCTTAAATTCCTTCAAATGAAACCTGGGCTGGGATAATTTGTTACCTGTATTTATTGACTTCCTAAAAATGTAATATTTGCTTTGTTGTTCTTAGCTTTCATTTTCATAACCCAAAACAGCCATACAGTAACTGAGGTCAGAACACTTCACTTGATTACTTGTTCACTGGACACATTTATTTATTTATTTATTTATTTATTTATTTATTTATTTATTTAATTTCTTGAATAGATTTTTTTTTTTTTTTTTTTCCAAAAAAATTTTTATTTAGAAATTGTCAGAAAGTATACAGAACATACAATCTCTTCGTACAAGAAACAATAATTTGTCAACAACTTTAACTTTAACTAGCATGGTTTCCATGAGAAAGACAACATGTCATACAAAGAAAAGCAGTATATCAGGAATATTGCTTATCGAGCTGAAACAAAGTAGGTAACAATAGTATTCTGCCCTCCATAACTCTTTAAGCCTACAAAACGGAGGATCATGAAACCATTCTTTCAAGGGCTGATTTCCCCTTCAGTTTTTAAACGAAACAAAACAAAAAGGGCGAGTAGAGGCATTCGGTATCACGTCTAAGCGAAATTGTTGTGGGGGTGATTCATCCAATAGGCGTATAAAAGTAACGTACTTATTCTAAACAGAGATTCCTGATGGAATTGGGTGTGCGGGGTTTGGAAAGGTTAGAGTCGTAAAGAAAAAAAAAAAAAAACATTAATATGATCACATGAGAGAAAGTATGTTCCTATAGGGAGTTGGAGTCTCCTATGATCAGGGTCCAACTTCCCACTAGAAATGTGAAGTGTTGTGTGAATTGATGAGGAGAGGGGGAAGAAGAGTGGGGGGGAGGGAGGAGGGGTAGGAAGAAGAGGATGGGGGAGTAGTAGGGTAGGGTAAAGGGGGAAGGAGGGAAGGCCTCAGCGGTCCCTGCCTCCGAACCAAAGCGGTTGATAAATCCGAGGATGACCAAATTAAGCAATTGGTGAATATCAAGGGTAGTAAATTATCAACTGAAGACGGATCCGAGATCCACTCCCACTACTTCCCTTGTGTAGGGGCGGGAGGGATCCACGGGCCCGATTCCAGTCGGACAAAAAGGGTTAGCAATATGTTTTCCTAAGAATCTCTAGGAGATGTGGAGCAATCTTGAAGGGTTAACAGCAGGAGTATCATTAGTTATTATTCATAGGCTAGGTCGGTATTCCATGTATGTTGAAAGAAGAAGCTTGAGAAGATTTTTATTGGTATTTAACAAGGTATAACAAAGTAACAGAGTAACCAAGTACAAAATACAAAATACAAGCGGAGTACATCATTAGCAAAGTACATTGAGAGTAAACAATCAATATCACTGGACACATTTATTGAAGCTATTGGATAAAGTCACTATTTAGTATTAAAATTGAGCCAATGAATGCAAAGTAAATGTTACATTTTCCTTCTACTTCTATTAGTACCATGAACTCTGCTGTCTTATAGAGATAATCTGAATGTGTCTGGCAAACTGGGTGTGGCTCCCAATTGCACTTCCACTCATATCTGAACTGTGTAAACTTCTCTTGCCAATGAGGCTACAAAGTGAATACAGTTTCACCTTATTTACTAAGCTAAGTAAACAGACACTCCTTTAGTACACAAACCCCATTGTGTCCTTGCTATATAATGTATACATTTGTATATTGTGATTTTCTTTCTAAAACAATGTGTATACTAAAATCTTACATGTGACTTCATTTTAAATACACGCAGATATACACCTTGCAGCATCCCTATTTTTACTTACAAAAAATGACCACATTTCGCTATTCCAAATACCAAAGCAGTATTTTATGTAAACATAGTTACATTACCTAGCAGTTGAAAATGCATTGTCAACACAGAAATAAAGCTTACATATTTTACCCTTTATCCTAATATATAGTAAGGATGAAGTTAAAACATAATTAGAAGGATCACAATCTGTGATTGGGTATAATTAATACCACTGAAGTTGTTTTGCCAAAGGGGTGTACATTTTAAGGCACGCACAGCCTGAATGATTGCAGCTTTCACCCAGATAAATTCATTTTTTTCTCCAGTGCATTCCAGAAATTTAATTAAGCTGGCAGGTTTCATATTGAAAAGTCCAGCTTGAATATGCAATCATATCTTGCGGCGTTTAAATTAGACTAGGATTGCTACTTGGCCTCAGTCTTAGCATGGCACCTACATTGATATACAACCACCAATAACATTTTATGCATTTTTTTTGTTGTTTTATATGATCTATGACATTAAACAATGAAAGATGGTAAAATATATCAAGTTGTAAACCAAAAAGTCAATATATAAATTATCCCTAAAATAAGTCATGGATTTATAAATTAAATATTTTTCTATTCAATTCAACTGATTTCTTTAAATGCTATATTTGCATATAAAAAATGTTAACGTTCAGCACATTCTATAATTTATTTTTTTCATAAATAATGCATCCCCATAAAAATGACTATGTTTTGTGCTGTTTTTTTTACATTGTGTGCTCTAGAAAATGTATTCTTTCCAAGGCTTTTTGATGGATTATCACTCAAGAATGAATCAAGTACCTTGGGTGACATATATGTTTGTGAGCCAATTTTTAAACCATTTATCTTCATGAATCTCCATTGACCTTAGTCAAAACATGCTTAAAGGAGCAAAGTGAAGCCACTTGGGAGGTACCTGAGGTAATTCAGGAAAAGTTAAAATAAATAATTTTCACCCTTGATTGTCTTATTAATATTCCTGTGTAGACATAATGACAAAATTTCACAAAGCAGAAGGGAAATTTTCATAAAAAATGTGAGTTCAGATGGAACTACTCACACACCTGGCAGCACATGCAGTACTATAGTACTATAGTTTTTCCTTGCCTAATCTCTTTACCTAAATTAATATTTAATATATTAACAAAAAACAATCTTTAATTATACAGATTCAGACTGTTTCATAGATTTGAAACTTTTACAAAACATAAAAAAGACAAATATTGGGCAATCAATGAAAAGGATCAATGCACGTTCAAAGCTAATTGGTTGCCAAAGATGTAATTCAATATACTTTTTAAACACCTCTTTTGAATTTTAAATTATTTAGGTACATGTGAAGCAGTAGATACCAAGCAAAATATCCCGTTATTATACTATCACTGAAGTCTTGCAAAAATTGTTTTTGTTTAAACAAATGCCTTGTTTTGATAATGCTTTTTATTTTTGTAGATTTTGTACATAATTTTATGTCACACATTAGCATTAATTATTCATTTGTAATCTGTGTTTTTTCATGTGTCCAAGTTCGGTAATATTTTAACTCACAGACTTCAGGTAATAATGATTAGCTTCAAGTGCTTGCTTTTAAATTTCTCCAAGCAATTCTGTTTTTTATTAAAATTGCCTGATAACGTCATACTAGTTTTTATCCATGGTGATCATATAATTGCATGGTATACTCTATATAATTATTGGGCATACAAGCACATGATTATTTCTGCCTCGTAAACTAAGTGTTATCAAGAGATGTAAAAAGTACAAATCACATGGCAATTAGAGTTGCCTGGCAACTTGAAGTATAATTATCATGTAATCTTCTGAGGAGGCATCTCTCATGTATTAAACAGTTCTTTCAGATAGTTTTTATCAAAGGAAATTGTCCCAATCATTTTCTTTCTTGCTCCTATTAACGTAGATAAAACTACATTGTTTTAAAAAGGCATCACATAGCTACTGAATGGTCTTTTTTTCTGCTGAAACAATTGTAATTATTGAAATTTCAAGACTGAAATTTAAAAATCAGCATGGATCTGCAATAGTTGCATGTTAACCTGTGTTAATAGAAATAGAATAGAAAGTTTCCGTTGGCAGAGGCAAAAAGGCAGTCATTGGCAGAGGTAAAAAGGTATGTGCATAAATACTGTATCTCTTTAAAAAGTTCTAAGTATTAGATGTGTGATTTTTGATACATGATTGTCTATCTAATTCTGGGAAATGGTTTGATTTGGAGATACGCTGCTAAGAGGGGGTAATTACTTATATACAGGTGATGATGTGGGGAGATTTACTAAAACTTGAGCAGCTCTGCATAGAAACCAGCTTCCAGATTGCATTTTCAAAGATTAATTGAACAAGCTGAAGTTAGAAGCTGAGTGGCTACCATGCACAGCTGTACCATATTCTGAGTGCTCCCGTTTTAGTAAATCATCCCCTCTATGCTAGAATGCAGGACAAAAGGCTGAGAGGCTGGCTGTAGATGACCTGGGGCCAGATTAGTTTATCTACAGCAAATAATGGGAACCAGTTCTTTTCATCTTACAGGTATCAGTTTCATGGGATTCCTTTGTTTAGATAAGCAATACAATTAGCCAGTCTTTATCACACCTGCTAATGTTTCCTCGATGGATTCCTCCTGGATTTGTTTGTTATCGTCTACTAAGATGACATTCCTTTTTTCCTTGCTCCACTAGAAATTCATCAGGTCCATATAAGAAGAGTGTTAAGCAATTTGAGGGAACATCACCTCAAAACTCGAGAAATGCGAATTCAAAGAAAAACTCGCCGTCCAGTCCTTGGGACCTATTATCTCTGCAGATGGAATTGCCATGGATCCCCAGAAGGTGTCCTCAATAGTTGACTGGCCTGCCCTTACATATAAGAAAGCTGTGCAGTGGTCTGTGGGTTCGCCAATTTCTACAGGGAGTTCATCAAGGACTTTTCTTGTATTATTTCCCCTATCACACAGCTGACAAAAACTACGCACAACTTTCTCCTGGACTTTGGAAGCGCAAGCCCTGTTCTAGAGACTGAAGGGTCTTTTTACATCTGGAGTCATCTTAAAAAATCCTGATCCAGCATTGCCATATGTTCTAGAGGTTGATGATTCTAAGAATGCTCTGGGAGTCACACTGTCTCAAAGACAGGGAGTGAAGTCCCTACTCTACCCTGTCTCCTTTTTCTCTAGGAAGCTAAATGCTCCAGAAAGGAACTATCTGCTATAAGGTGTGGCACATCCTACACATGTGTTCATGGATCATAAGAACCTGGAGTATTGAAAGGCAGCAAAATGTCTGGGACCTTGAAAGGCCAAATAGGCTCTTTTCTTCTCTAGGTTTTGCTTTCATATTACTTATTGGCCTGTATCTAAGAATGAGAAGTCTAATGCCCTTACTCATATGTTTCAATATTCTATGGTACCCCCTGAACCTGACACAATTTTAACGGATAAAAACTTTCTGTTACTGCAAGCTGATTTCATTTCTCAAATCAAGACAGCAATTCTGGATCATCCTCCACTCCAGGAACTTTGTCTTCAACTAAAAGAGGGTCTCTATTTCCATGGTGAGCAGATCTTTGTTCCAGAGCAATTTTGGATGGCGGTCCTTTACATGTGCCATGACCATCCCCTGGCAGGTCATTTTGGAGTTCATAAGACTTCAGACTTAGTTCTTCGCTCATTCTGGTGCAGAATTGTAGAGACTACGTTAAATCATACACGGAATGTTTATGGAGCCAACCAGAGAACTGTGTATGAAAGCTCAATTCTGGCATCAGTTGTTCCTTCTAAATTCTCCCTCTAGTGTGTGTACTGAAATAGACTTCTCTTCCATTTTTTTGCATGTAGTGGCTCAGATTGGTGGGCATTTCTATTCCCTATATTCAAATCTGACTTATGCTCTCAGGATTGGGCAATCTCCCAATCCCCAGCACTTAACTCAGATCCCTTACCACAACCTTTTAGTAGGGCAAAGTAGGTATGCAAGCTTTACAACCTTTTTGGAGGGAAATTTAGGAATGCAAATTCATGACCTATTTTGGGGGAGAAATTATGCACACAGATGGTCGATAAGAAAAACAGTTCACTGGAGATTTATTACGTTTCACTGGAGGAAGAGAATAGATGGAGTGATACAGGTTGCAAAGTTTGCTGTTTGGTAAGAATATAAGCAAAAGGGGAGAAGTCACTGGTGATCTCACATGCATGTTATCATGTACACATGTGAGCACAGTATTAGAAATTAAGTAGTATCATAGAAGGTATTAAACTATATAAGATTTTTCCTTTTTGGGGACACACATGAGGAAAAAACAAAGAGAAATAAGGAAGACACAGATTTATGAGCAGTAAGGCTTTTTGGACCCATTTATTCATGTATGGGTCAGTGAATTTAGTTAGAGTCTGGGAGTTTGAACCTATGGGACACACTTACCTTTTAGCAGGTTGATAAGACTGTTTTTTTTAAAGCACTGCACAATTTGGATTGAAATAAATTGTAACTTGCCAGGGGGCGTTAATTGGTGAACATCTGAATTGCATTAGTTCCTGTTCCTAGTTATAGGCACCTTCAGATGCTTGCATACTCTTCCACATTTGTGTGACCTGATATCCCATGGCTCACTATAAAGGAAATTGTGACAAAATCTCTTGTGGTTTTGTTTAATCCTACCCTATTCTACCACCTGCACCCTCTTACTGGGTAGGAGGGCCATCCATTGTATCGCTGGATAATAATAACACACAGGTGGAAGGGTCAAGTATACACCAAAACCGAACTAGTTCTTGTCACAATTTCCCTTTAGAGCTCCCAAGGGTTTCAAAGTATTGGGAGACTTTACAAAAAAGCTTCAAGAAAACCGTGAAGGCGAACCAGCTTATAATTGGTAAATAATCCTAGAGGCTTGATGCAAAGCATCCTAAAACATATTATGAGAAACTGAATCAGTTATCTTGCCAAGTATTAAAAGCAAGAACATTAAAAATCCTTTATGTTATTGTAAATTTAGTCATTTGTAAAATCATTGTAACACTATGCAAATACATCCTAAAATGTGATTGTTATATGTGTTTTTCTTGATATGTTGCTGCTCTGCATGTTCTCAATGAGCAAGAAAGACTGAATATGCATCCATCTTTAGTGAGGCTAAATCCATTATCATAGACCAAAGCAAGTAATTACCCTATTATAATGTATCACTGCTTATGTTCATTAAAATGAATATGCATGGCCTGCTTGAAAATGACACAATTCATTAAATTTCCTCATGGGTAAGAGAATGCTATGGGACTAACATCATCTGGTTTAATTTGATAAAAAAGCATTCTATGGGTTGTGTTATAAGGGTTCACCCTGGTCATCTATTTATATGAAATGAAAAAATAACAATAACCTAAAATTAAATATAATTAAAGCAAAATAAAGTTAGTGAATTTAATTTCTAAATGATAGTACCTAATCAAGTGAGGCTGAGTTAAGGCAAGACATACATGGGGGAACAATTGTTTTTTTTTGCATAGGTCATCATTTGAGCATTAGCCCATATACTGGAAGGTTACAATTGACCATTTCTACCATCAGTAAGATATGTAAATAGTAATATATAATTGTCAATCTCTGTCAGCATAATTTCTTTATGTCCCTGTGATTTGCATACTCATAAACATATTATTATCCAAAATGGTTACATCCAACCATATTACATGTTTTTGCCAAAAAAATAGCAATTTTTACTTACTGCAAACTGTCAGAATTTAGCTGTCAGCTTTTTCTTGATGCTACAAAATAAAAGCAAAAAGCATGCTTTGATGAAGGCCTTAAAGCCGAAACATGTCAGCCTATACCCTGTAAATATACCTATGTAGCAAATAAAGTACTTTTTTTTCAAGAGCACGCTGAGTTGCCAGCCTTTCTGACTAACAAAAGACTGCAAAGTTGGTTGCTATGCTCATCTCCAATTAAAAAATTCAATTTTTAAAATGTCTCAGTGGCGGTTCACATTTGCCCCAATGCGAACAGATGCGATTGCAATGCAAATTTTTAGTGCAAGTTTGCATTCCATTTCACAATAATAACAGGGTGATTGTAATTCAAATTTATTGTGTTTACCATTTTTATGAAGCTCAGATGCGATTTCTGCTCAGGCCAATCAAAAGGCAATGAAAAAATGGGTATAAACTTCCTGTGCACTTCCTGTTTTTTGTGAGGAGAGTACTGTCGGTGTGGAGTGTGGCTTGTGTTGTGTGGCGCAGTGTTTTTTTTGCAGGATGTTTCATATGCCCTTGGTCATGGCAGAAGTTGCTAAAGCTAATGCTGCAGTCCTGATCGAGAAGGACAAAGCCAGGAGGAGGCTGATGAGAAGCCGAAGATATTGGGTCCATCCAAAAATGTCAAATAGGGAAGAAAGAGGCCAGTTTAGTATCCTCTATGATGATCTCCATCAACACGAAGATAAGTTCTTCAACTATTCCCGGATGTCAGTTAATAGGTTAGTATGTGAAAGGGGGTCTCTCTTTCTCCTCCTCATCCTCCCTATCTGTACCCCTCTTCCTTCTCCTCCTTCCTCTCTTTCTCATCCTCCTTCCCTCTATTTCTCTCTCTTCCTCTTTATCTCTTTTCTCCTCTCTCTCCTGTCCTCTTGCACTCTCTTACCTTTCATTACTCATTCCTTGAACAACCCCCTCCTTTTGCCTGCCACTTACATTTGTTTTGTGTTTTTAATTTAATCGTTTTGACAAATTACTGGGACTACTCGTTAACTGTTTGGAGCGTCAGAACACCACCTTCCAGAAAAGTGTGGAGACAGCTGAAAGATTGCTTATTACATTAAGTTAGTAAGTTTAATTGATGTACTTTGTGAAATATCATATTTTGCACCATAGTAAGCAATGCAGTGAATGCAGCAAATATTACTCCAAAGTTGACTTAAAAAAAGTTTTTATTACAATTTTTTTTTCTGGAAAAAAACTGTAATGTACTTTTCCAAAATGTTTTGTAAACAATCAACCTTTGTACATAACAAGAACAATATTTAATGAGACACTTTCTCTCCTTTTACTTTGCTTGCTTTCTATCTTTCCCTTTACCTCTCCCCTTTCATGTTCCTCTCCCCCTCATCCTCCCTCTCCCTCCCTCTCTATCTTTCTCCCCCTCTCTCTCTCTCTTCCTCCCTCTTTCTCTCTTCCTCTTTCTCTCTTTCTTCCCCCCTCTCTCTGTCTCTCTCTTCCTCACGCTCTCTCATCTCTTCCTCCCTCTCTCACATGCTCATCTTCCATTTCCCCCTAATAATTCTTCTTTCCTTTTCTCTTTCCCTTGCTTTACCTCAAAATACAGAGTACATGTCAGAACAAACATAATGTAATTTTTTTTGTATAAAAAAAAATAAACATAGCAAACAAATCCAACATGGAGTTCAACTTGACAGTGGCAGTGCCAGTAGAAGGTCATCTATTTATAGAGTCAAAAAAGTTGGTGAACTTTGTTCAGTAGTTGTAGTGCTGTAGCTGTTGCAGAGCTTGGTGGTGTAAGCTCCATGGTTGTATCTTGTGTTGAGGGATATTGCCTCAATGGCACAATTGGGGATGTCTCTATATCTGGTGGTCCACTTGGGGGCCTATATTGTGGATAGGGTGGAGGCAAGGTTGAGGCAACTGCAAGGGATTCATGTTGGTATGGATAGTGTCTTGGAATTATTGGTTTGGGCTGTTGCAAAGGTCTTGGGGCAGGTGGATATTGGTTTGGCATGGATGATAGTTGAGTCATAGGTAGTTGGTCATAGAGCTGTTGTGGTATGCTTGGGGGGGAGGGGGAATAGGAAGAAGTAGAGGCGAGTGGTCTAATATCCGGTGTTCTGGTTGGGGAAGAATTTACTGAGGGAATTGTAGAAGGAATAAGATATGGTATTCGGGATCTGGGGGTCACATAAATGCTAGTGTTCCTCAAAACTAGAAGGATAAGGGTTTGGTGCAATGCTTGGGGCTGAATAAATGGGTCTAAAAATTGGAGTACAAGGATTCTCTTGTGAAACCTGGCATGGTACAGTGTATACACTGTTGCACTGCGATTCTGAACATCTGCCCCGCCCATATGCAAATCAGTCACTGTCTTTGAAAAAGCAAGTTTTTAACCACTTAAGCCCCGGAGGATTTGGCTGCTCATAGACCAGGGCCTATTTTGCGATTCGGCACTGCGTTATTTTAACGGACAATTGCACGGTTGTGCAACGCTCTACCCAAATAAAATTGACGTCCTTTTTTTCCCACAAACAGAGCTTTCTTTTTGTGGTATTTTGATCACCTGTGCGATTTTTACTTTTTGCGCTATAAACAAAAAAAGAGCGACAATTTTGAAAAAATAACAATATTTTTCACATTTTTTATATGAAATTCCCCCAAAAAAAATAAAAAATCAAAATGTTTTAACATTTTAGGCCAATTTGTTTCCTGCTACATATTTTTGGTGAAAAAAATCGCAATAATCGTATTTTGATTGGTTTGCGCAAAAGTTATTGTGTTTACTAACTACGGGAAAGATTTATGTCATTTTTATCGTTTTTTTTAACTAGTAATGGCGGCGATCTGCGATTTTTTTTGCGGGACTGCGACATTGCGGTGGACAGATCAGACCCTTGACTGACATTTTTTACCCTTTTGGGGGTACCAGTGACATTACTACAGTAATCAGTGCTATACATATGCACTGTTACTGTAAAAATGGCTGGGAAGGGGTTAACTTTATTGGTGATCAGTGGGTTAAATGTATCCCTAGGGGTGTGATTCTAACTGTGGGGTGCGTGGCTTGTGACATAACCACAGAGACATATGATCCTACATAGCAGGATCGTATAGTCTCTGCAGGTACATTAGGGAGAATGACAGACGGCTGTGTTTACATCAGCTCTCCAGCGGGAGATCGCGAGTGACCGGCGGACATCGGAGCCGCCGGTCACTCACGCGGGGATGTCATGGAATGAGTGTGGGCGGGAGCGCGCCTCCGGGGGCTCGTGGGCGAACGACGTACCGATACGCCGCTTTGCCCAGGAGGGGCTGACCGCCGCAGTATATAGTCGTGCAGCCGTCGGCAAGTGGTTAATTACCGGCTCACAAGAGCACACCGAGTTGTGGAATGTAGTTTTGGAATCCTGGCAAATAAGTGGCAATTTCTTCACAACCCAATTACCCTAACCATGGATAATGCCATCATTGCCGTCAAAGCTGCCTGTGCACTCCATCTTTGTTTGTGCTAGAGATGGATACCTATTCAAGGACTCGTCGAT
Source organism: Pelophylax lessonae (assembly GCF_965119305.1). Lineage (NCBI taxonomy): Eukaryota > Metazoa > Chordata > Amphibia > Anura > Ranidae > Pelophylax > Pelophylax lessonae. The sequence continues at coordinate 130,962,105 of NC_138774.1, forward strand.
CAATGATATGGTAGGTGCAGAGTAGACCAACACGAGGGGCAACTACAGAGGGGCCAACATCCGGTAGGATTTTTTTTCAGACTTCTTTATGTGTCCTGCAGGTCAGGTGTCATGACAGCTTGATGCTATTCAATAAAGAGGAAAAACATCTATTTAGCTGTCGATGCTGCATGGTTTGTTATCTGTACTTTGTTTAAATAAATACCTTATAGTTCTATTGTTTAACAGTGCGTAATGTATTTTTTGATGTCTGTGGTTACATACTGAGCATGCATTAACATTGATAACATTACATTGCCCCTTACATTAGTGGCCAGAGGGATGAATGCCCCTTACAGTGGTGCTCAGAGAGAAGTATGCCCCTTACATTGGTGGTCAGTGGGATGACAGCCCATTACATTGGTGGTTTTCCTGTAAGGGAAAACGCCTGTTTGCTGATTTGTAACATTATGAGCCATTTTATCTGGTGAGTGACTTGAATCATAAGTGGTGGTGGACAACTCACTTGGTGTGGTAATAGCACATGAAGATACGAGGAATATACATGTTTTCACGTTAATTTTGCACACAGTTTTTAGGATTTCATATTGGATTTGGATTCATATGAATTGTTATGAGATATTGGACTGTGAACACGAAGTGTTTATTTTTTACACCAAAGTATATGTGGGAAGATTTTGAGCACTGAAGCACTTTTATAAAATATATTGTTACATAGTATATTTGTTGGATCACATTTGTTTCTTATGATACAGAATCTGTTTAGGGGCTCTTTCACACGGTGCGCTCCGTAGGCGGATCCGTGTTGCTCAGCGGGGATCGATCCGCGATCCCCGCTGAGCCGGGCGGATGACAGCTCCGTCTCCGCTTGCAGAGCGGAGAGGGAGGTGTCTCAGCCCCCGCTGCCCTCTATGGGGGATCGGATGAGAGCGGACCGCTTGTCCGCTCTCATCAGATCCGATCCACTCCGATTACTGAACGGATGGAAAAATAGGGTTTCCATCCGTCCAGATTTCAAGCACAGGATCGGATGCGGATGGCAGCGGGTGTCAGCGGAGGTATCTCCGCTGACACCCGCTGCCCCATAGAGCTGCATGGAGGATCCGATCAGATCCGCCTAAAAAACTGACAGGCGGATCTGATCGGACCGCCCGTGTGAAAGAGCCCTGGCACTTTATTATGATACAATTAGGTTTTGGTATATAGCATTAGCACTTTAATGATTTCACAGTTTCAAAAGGTTTTGGAGATTATGTAAAGATTTTTTGAATACCTGCATACAGCGCTGTCACCCTTATAGCATCAATGTAAATAGAATTCCTAAAAAAAAGGAGATTTGGACAATTGATTATGTTTCCGTTGGAAAAAAAAAACGTTTAGGAGGCAAAGTAATTAACATGTTTAAAAACATTTAAGCCCAGCAAAAAGATATGGCAAATTAACATTTATACTAAGAACATTTAAATAAACATCCTATACCCCACTGATGTGGAAAGGGGTTCTTAACATTACGAGTGGTTAATCTGTGGTTAATCTGTGCAATTCTTCACAGTAAGAGCTAATATTGGCAAAAACAGTAGAGGATTATTATTTTAGAGTTAAAAATAACCCAAAAGTTTTAACTTCTAAAGACTAATAGACTAGTTTTTTGATCCTGGGAATTTACTCAACTGTCCTTGAGGAAGGGGGGTCGAAAATAAATAAATAAATAGATATCTATAATATATATATATATTTTTTTACAGATTTAGTCTTTTTTAGCCTTATAACTATGTAACTTACATATATAACTGTTGAGCAAGAAATATAGAATAGATGTGTCGTACATCAAAGAATGTTGGAACTCTGACCTAGGATTTCTTTGGGAGTTCAGTGATTTAAAAACTGAATAGGCCATTAGCACTGTATGAGTGTACATTATCCGCAATAGGAAACCCCAAAAACTAGATAAACAAATTTAACTTGATTTCTCACTGTCTGCTTGTGAAAAAACAAAAGTAGCATCTGTTGTCTTCTGGCTGGTTTGTCACCTTAGCTTGACTTTTCTGACAGTAAAAATACATTAAAGTAATATATCTTTCAATGCTTTTCATGACTTCTGTTTGATCCTGTAGAGTAGGGAAAAATACTCTCCCAAGCACAAAGGAAAAAAGTTATTTTATAGACTATGAACTAAGACTCTGCAATTCCAACATGCACATACAGTATATCTTTCAGTTTGAAGGTCTCTGTGAAAATTGTTTCTGCAGTGGTGGGGGGCTGGAATGTTAATTGTTTGCTATTTAGAAAAATACACGACATGGTTTATATATATATATATATATATATATATATATATATATATTTTTTTTTTTTTCACAATAAATGTTTATTGAAGGTTAGGATGAAAACATAGATGGTACTGTATTGTATAAATCAAAAGAAAAGGAAAAGTAAACAAATAATAAAAATTAAAGGTGGTAATGACATAAACATATACTGTTAGACAAAAGTCATACACAAATTCAATGTCATACATCATAATTATGAAATTATCTAAGCAAAGATGCAATTTTACATTGTTGTGTTACACACGTTAGGATTATCTCTTGAAGGGATTGTAAAGTTGCGTTACACACGTTAGGATTATATCTCTTAAAGTGATTGTAAAGTCTTGTTTTTTTTTTCTATTAAAATGACAAACATGTCATACATACCTCCTCTGTGCAGTGGTTTTGCACAGAGCAGCCCAGATCCTCCTCTTTTCGGGTCTCTGGCTGAAGCTCCTGGCCCCTCCCTCCTGTTGAGTGCACCCACAGCAAGCAGTTTGCTATGGGGGCACCCGAGCTAAGCTGCAGCTCCATGTATCCATTCAGACACAGAGCTTCCATTCAGCCCCGTCCCTCTCTCTCCTGAGTGGCTAGCTAAGTTTGAATGACAGCAGCAGGAGCCAATGGCGTCGATGCTGTGTCTCAGCCAATCAGGAAAGAGAGTCCCGGGTGGCTGATGCACTCATGGACATTGCTGGATAGAGAGAGGGCTCAGGTAAGTATTGGGGGGGACTAGGGGGAGCTGTTGCGCACAGAATTTATTTATCTTAATGGATAGAATGAATTAAGATAAAAAACCTTCTGACTTTACAACCCCTTTAAGTCAAGTCCTTTTACTTGGAATGTATTGCTTGAATTCCAGTCACCCAATGAAGTGAACAAGGGATTCAGCAACACAGGTTTTTAGCCAGGGACATAAATTTAAGCATATTTCTTTGAAAAACAATTTATTGGTGGGTGAATTTTTTTAATTTGTCTTAGCTGGGATGATCTCGGGGAGAGCACTGTGAGTTATCATTGAAATGCAGGAATTGCATGATCATGTCATAGCATGACCTGTACATTAAAGCAGAATAAATTGGCAAGTGATGGATGGGGTAGGTTAACCAATAAGCATGTAGCATGTTATTTTTTTTGTAAGCCCAAATTAAACATAAGGCTCAAAAACAATTTAAACTCCTCCACCGTGAGAAGTCTCCACAAAAACTGATGGGCATAGGATGAATTGAGGTTGATGGCAATATATTGCTGGGCGAAAAGGTTAGTCTGGTTTACAATGAATATCGGCAGAAAAAAATAAAAAAATAAAAATTTCTGAAAAATCGTCAGTGCAAGAATTGGCCTGCACACCTGGCTGTGTGGTGAAGGGAGGGATTGTAGCTGATCCTGAGCTGGAAGGCAGCCATAATGGGTTCGCCAGGGCAACTAGAAGACATCTTTTAGTCCTGATTCTTGGGGTCTGGCATGATGTTCCAGTGCTGGTACTGGGCCTTACTTCCTGGGGTCTAGAGCTATTACTGTTTATCGACTGACCATTGGGATGTATGGCGCTGCTGGTGGTTGCCTGGTCTTCAAAGCTTATTATTCTTTTAGGAGGGACTATTTCTCCCCCCAATTCAGTCACTGATCCACTAATTTCCACAGCACTGATAGATGCACTGACATCAGCTACACTGATGGATGTGCTGACAGATACTCTGAAGGCTGCACTGATGAGCTGCACTGGCAGGTACACTGATGGCTGCATTGATGTTATGCATTGGTAGGTACAATGATGGTTGCACTGATGAGATATACTGACAGGTACTCTTTATTTTTGGCAGTGTGGTGCACGGTACTGAAAGAGTTAACTATTGTACTGGTAACTTACTGTTCTCAGGTTCTCCTCCTCACACAGGATCAATGTGTAAGAAAGAGAAGCTGGGAACAGCAAGTTACTGCTGTCTGTTTACGTGTTGTGACCAGCTGTGATTGGACACATCCGATCACGTAGTAAAGAGCCAATGTCATTGGCTCTTTACCCTGATTCCTAGGACACAGTCATCACCAATCGCCATATTGCATGCCACTGGGGGCACACACCATCGGCACGATTGGAAGGATGCCATATGATGTCCACCAATCAATCCACTATAGGCCAGGAGGGAAGATGTTAAGGTGCAACTGGCCAAACATCATGTATAATAATGATTTCCTGACAGACTCCATGGCAGCATACATTTGGGTAGCTCTGCCCTCGCTCCTACCCCAATGGACCCCACTTCAATAAATTTTCATGCTGATTTTTTGTCCTCCTCACTCATAGAACCAATTTTGTATATAGTGTTCCCACCTTTTGGAAGTATCGACAGCCAGGTCTCCCATAGGGCAGCTGTGCAGATGCCAGGAGTGTCTTGTTGTATCCAGAAGTTTTACAAGATGGCTCCAGTGGTCACAGAGTCTCCAGTCAGAGGATCGATGCATGGAAAAGCCTGGAGTCCCTCCCATCATTGGGTATTAGCAGGGCATCTGATCAGTGAAATCAGCAGGTGGCCATCAGGTTTGCCCAGCATGGTTGGTGCAGCTGCTGTTCCTGCTCTGGTATTTAGGTCATGTGTTTTTTCTGGTGTATTGTTTATCATTTTGTTTTTCCCTATCTCTAGTGGTTCCCGACCTCTTAT